>NW_020528895.1:267500-522500 GCF_003368295.1 Carassius auratus | reverse complement strand
TTTCTCAATTGTGCACATACATCAGTTTGTTTCATCATTGTTTTACACACCATATATTTTAATATTTTGCATCAAACATTTTTTAAATGAAAAAACAGGCTGTAAAATGATACAATTAATACATGACTCATTTTAATGTTTGTTTTTTCTGATAATTAATGCAAAATAATTCGTAACAATATAAATGTTGCTTATAGACAGATAATGATTTATGCTGCAGAAAACATAAACCTTGATAAAAACACACATAAATGCAAACACTGATCTTTTAATTAATGCAAACCTATTATAATTACATTAAATTGTACAGTTACATTTATAAATTATGTTATCAAATAAAGTTAAATGAGACTGAGCATCTCGTTTGACAGCCAGAAACCTTATTATCTTATAGATAACAGTCAGAACAAAATCAGCACTCCGAAAATGTAAAGTATTGCATATTTGAGTGGTTTGTGTTTGAAAGAAGAAATGCCTGTGAAATATTAAATATTACATAAAATAAGCATATTTAACATAAAATATGGTACTTTCAGGGCTAAATAAATAATAAAAAACACCAAAAACCACAAAAAATGCATAAATGTTTAGATTTTATTTTATTGAAGACAGTAATATGACATTTATTGAAAAAACAAATGGGATCATAGCTGAGACTTTTGAAGGAGAAATTAAGGGCCGCTATCTAAAGGATGCTTGAGGGTTAAAATAAACGTAATGAACAAATACATTTAATTACATCTAATTAATTGCAATATTTTGATGTTTTTAATATCACAGCTGCAGTGACTGCTAGAATCTGGAAGTGCTTCTCTGGTTACTGCACACCAGTATTAGAGTACAATCAGCATAAAGACACGAGTCCCTCAGAGAATTCAGACAAAGGAATATTGAATGTAACTTCTACAGGGATATAGAAATGTATAGAAAAATATGAGGTGGCAAGGATGGCCTATTATCTCACACTCGAGGTTAAAGACTCACCAGTATGTGACAGTGACGTGATATACAGCCAAGTATAGTGACCCATACTCGGAATTTGTGCTCTGCATTTAACCCATCCAAAGTGCACACACACACACACACACACAAAGTGATGTCTATTTTCCAAATACACCTGCCCTCTCAACCTCCCCACAATCTTAAACACCAGAGTAATATGTCGTAGTTACTGTATACTGCAATGTTACTCTTAATATTTTAACATTATTGCATGTACAATACTACAAAAGGTTTGAAGAATGATAATGATAAACTAGTTCAGTATTGTGAATCATGTGAGTAGAGTGCATTTCTATTAGTTTCTTAGCTTGTGCTTGTGCTGGCAAGTTAAAATCTCTTTAGTGCAGATCCTGTTTATAGAAAAAGTAGTACTCATACAAACACACTCCAACACTAAAACTTAAACACAGTCTCAGAGATCGTTCATGTTCTTCTCTCTCTGCAGGCTGATTGGCTGCAGTATTGGAGAGGAAGGCTGTGCTGCTCTGATTTCAGCTCTGAGATCAAACCCCTCACACCTGACAGAACTGTATCTGAGCTGTAATAAACCAGGAGACTCAGGGGTGAAGCTGCTCTCTGCTCTACTGGAGGATCCACACTGTAAACTGGAGAAACTATGGTGAGTGTTATTATATTACTGAACACAACAAACTGTGTGAAAATACTGCCAAACAAAAACATTTCATGTTAAAGGGATAGTTCACCCAAAAATTAAAATGCTGTCATCACTTTACTTTTCTTCAAGACATTTCAAAACAGTATGACATTATTTGTGGAAAATATTTCTGAAGATATTTTGAGAAATGTTTGTGTCCACTCAATGGAAAGCAATGGTGCCCAAACTTTGGTTACCAACAATATTCAAATTATAAATGTTTTGTGTTTCACAGGAGAAAGAAGCTCATACAGGTTAGGAACAACAATGAGGGAAGAAATATATATATATATATATATACAGTACAGACCAAAAGTTTGGACACACCTTCTCATTCAAAGAGTTTTCTTTATTTTCATGACTATGAAAATTGTAGGTTCACACTGAAGGCATCAAAACTATGAATTAACACATGTGGAATTATATACATAACACAAAAGTGTGAAACAACTGAAAATATGTCATATTGTAGGTTCTTCAAAGTAGCCACCTTTTGCTTTGATTACTGCTTTGCACACTCTTGGCATTCTCTTGATGAGCTTCAAGAGGTAGTCACCTGAAATGGTCTTCCAACAGTCTTGAAGGAGTTCCCCGAGAGATGCTTAGCACTTGTTGGCCCTTTTGCCTTCAGTCTGCGGTCCAGCTCACCCCTAAACCATCTCGATTGGGTTCAGGTCCGGTGACTGTGGAGGCCAGGTCATCTGGCGCAGCACCCCATCACTCTCCTTCTTGGTCAAATAGCCTTTGATGCCTTCAGTGTGACTCTACAATTTTCATAGTCATGAAAATAAAGAAAACTCTTTGAATGGGAAGGTGTGTCGAAACTTTTACTGTAATACACTAAATTAAACATACAGATAAATAATTACAAAAATGACAGATTCACCATCTTTCTCCAATCCATGTATAACAGATTTACATGTACTCATTGCAATATTTTGATGGAGCCTTGTATAAAACCAGCACTGTAGTGTATTTCTACATACTGTAGCACCAAGTCTTGAACATTTTAATCTGTTTGAGGAGTATTTATATAAGAGGAGCAGCATTAATAAATGCTACTTTTTCTGCTGTCAGGTCTGCAGCTCTCACTCTTAGATTCATCTTTGAGCAACTGATGTTATGTATTTATTATCTCTGAATTGGATACTTATTGTTTAATTATGTAGTTAACATAAAACATTCTTACTTGACAAATAAAACATTATATTTGGTTTATTCTGATCTCTTCTGAACTCATCATGACTAGTAGATCATGTGGAGGCTGATGTTTCCTCAAATCTGTGTCCAGGACAGAACAGACTAAAGGCTCATGGATGAATGGAGCAGCAGGAACATCATCAGAGACCTTTTGATTTCTGTCTATCACTGACTTAGCAAGTTGTGCTGAAGTGACTAACAAACTACACTTTTGTTCTGAGCAAGCAGTAGACGAGTGATTTAAAGATTTAAGTTAACCTTGTAGTGAATCTGTTCAGTTCAGACCGGAGAGTTTGTAAAAGTGAAATCCACGGACTCCGGTCGGTTTGAGACTCAAATGTGACAACGGGTCCCTGATGAATCAATAATTGAAAGTATCCACCTTATCCTTCAATGCAGAAGTAAGCGATGGGTGAGACTTCTAGTTCATTAGCTGCAATAAGGAAATAATGAGAATTACAAAGCGCAGTAAGCAGTAAAACTGTTTGCACTACAGACCAGTGTGTTCATAATTAAGATAATAAATTAAAATAATATGGTAAGACACACCAATTTGTAATATCAAGCAGCAGAACAAGCTGTTTTGTACAGTTAAAAATAGCTGGAAGGAACTGAGACCAGAAGTAAGACCCATAAAATATACAAATTAATAGGATGTCCAGAATAATAAAATACCTCAATTAATTTTAACCAATATTTGTGATTAGTTACTAATTAGAAACACATTCTACATTTAATAATCGCTTGAAAATTAGAGTCAGATTAAACAGAGATACAATAATATTTAAAACCTCAATCCAAATTAAGTGAACTGAACCGCAAGTAAAATATATGTCATAGTTATACTAAAAAGTTACTCTTATTTTAACACTATCACCTATATAATATTATAAACTAGTTCAGCATCACAATCATGAATCATGTGGGTAGAGTTCATTTAAAATAATGATTTAGCTGCTGGCAAGTTAAAATCTCTATAGCAGTGATCCTGGTGTGTAGAAAAAGTAGAGCTCATACAAACACACTCTAGTTCACCCAAAAATGATGCCATCACTTTACTTTTTTTCAACGCATTTCAAAACAGGACGACTTTATTTCTGGAAAATATGTCTGAAGATATTTTGAGAAATGTTTGTGTCCACTCAATGGAAAGCAATGGTGCACAAAACTTTGGTTGCCAACAAATTTCAAAATATCATGTTTTGTTTCACAGGAGAAAGAAGCTCATACAGGTTAGGAACAACATGGAGGGAAGAAAATTATGACAATTTAAATTTTAGGTGATCGATTAATTTAAACATCAAAATGTAAATGATAAAATACAATGATTATACTGAATGTGCCCAAAAATTATAAATTTACATTAATTAATTGGCAGCTTCACATATAAAGTATTCTCTCTCGCTCTCTCTCTCTTTTTATATATATATATATATATATATATATATATATATACACACATGCTGCTTATAGAATTACAGTGTAATGAAAATTGTCCTTTAAATTAAAAGTAGAAAACTGGCAGCACATTTGCCTGTAGTTTACTGCAATTTTACAGCTCTTTGAAGACTTTACATTGTTACTGTAATACACTAAATTAAACATACAGATAAATTACAAAAATGACAGATTGACTAGTTCAGTATAACAATCATGAATCATGTGGGTAGAGTGCATTTAACCTCAATGTTTTAGCTGCTGGCAAGTTAAAATCTCTATAGCACTGATCCTGGTGTATAGAAAAAGTAGAGCTCATACAAACACACACACAAACACACTCCAACACTAAAACTTAAACACAGTCTCAGAGATCGTTCATGTTCTTCTCTCTCTGCAGGCTGTATAACTGCAGTATTGGAGAGGAAGGCTGTGCTGCTCTGATTTCAGCTCTGAGATCAAACCCCTCACACCTGACAGAACTGGATCTGAGCTATAATACACCAGGAGACTCAGGAGTGAAGCTGCGCTCTGCTCTACTGGAGGATCCACGCTGTAAACTGAAGAAACTACTGTAAGTTACTGAGTCAATGCTTTCATTTATCATCTTGTATTAAAGCAGATCTTAGTGTATTTTATCTTTCTCTTTATTGTACAGTATTTGACAGTGGAAACTCCACGAGCTCCAAACAACTGAATCAAAACAACACGTCTTGAACAAGACTGTCACCTGGACATTAACCCCCTGGGGTCGAAGCATCAGTGCGGTCTGTGTAATATTTTCTTGATGACCACGAACAGAACTAAAAATACTTTGATCATTTTTGATTGTACAGATAAGAATAAGGTATTGTTTTAAACTGCACAGGGTTTACTTTTATATTACCGGTGCTGTCTGTCAGGTATTTTATAGATGGATTGTGTATAAATGTTATGTTTAAATATAACATTTTAATATAGAAATATTTAATGATTGCAAAAATGAAATAAGATACTTTTTGTAATGTGGTGTTTGGGTTTTGTTTCATGTTCTTGTTTTCATGTCTCTTATTTTCTAGTTTGTTTCTTGCTGTGTGTCATACCTCCCTTCCCCTCATGTATCTCTGCCTTGTGGATGTGTCGTGTTCTGATTGGTTTATTGTCTTGTCATGTGATTATCTGTTTGCTCATTAGTTTGTTCATGTCATGTGACCCTCATTGTCTGTTATAAGTACTCATGTTTTTGCCACTGTCCCTTGTCATGTATTAATGTTGTAACCTGCTGTCGGTGAGTCTACTCTGTTCATGCCTCGTCAAATCAAGTCTAGTCAAGTCTGTTCAAGTCAAGTCTTTGTTTATTGTTTGTTTATTGTTTGGATTTTGGATCACTCTGTAAATAAACTGCACTTGGGTTCTCACAACGGTTCGCCTTCATTGGACTCGTTACACTTTTTTAAATATGAAACTACAACTGCCAGTAGGTGGCAGCAAGTGACTGTCTTAATGAGTGAGTTGAATCAACTGAGTCGTTGAAAAATCTGATTCATTTAACTTCACAAACGATTCAGCGGTTTTGCTGTTTATTCTCATTTCTGATGGAGCAAAAACTGACTTTTGTGTCTGAAAATCAGGGAATCTTCCAATAATTTTTTTTAATTTTTTTTTTTATATATAGGGCTTGGGCGCCGTGTTGCATTCTGGGACGTGGCGGTCCTGCTGGCAGCCTCTCGAATGTAAACAAACAGCAATTCGAACGAGAAGAAGCAGAGTTGGGAGAAAGAGAAAAGATGGTAAAATCGCGAAAAGGTTGTGGGATTTAAAGGGATACACAAAATAGGGATGTCAGGGACCGGTATGTGCACAAAATCGGCAACATTAACGGTTTGGATCCATATGAAATTCCCAACAAATAGTGGAGTACCGACGGAGACTTGTTGCCGCACATTTGCATTACAGATATCTTCGGCTACCTTGTTTGTTTTGTGAGCACCTACACTTCAGAACAGTTCCGAAGCTACAAGTCATTGGAGTCTCATGTACAGTTCACAAATGGATATGTTCAGGAGTTGCAGATCATAAAACCGGCAAACAGTATACGTTACAGTAATCTGGACAAAGGTAAACTGCGCTACACCTTGCTGCTAGTTTGGTAAACGTTAGTGCTAGCAATCATTCACACATGTAATTACTTTTAACAAAAGTGTAGTTAGAAGCTGTCAACCCTCCCGTTTTTATCCGGGATCCTCACATATTTGAGCTCTTTTCCCGCTGTCTTCCCGTTTTAGTATTTTCCTGTAAAATATCCCGTAAGCCCTTCGATCCGACCTGTCAGTCTCTGTACTGTTGTCCTGTTGCTACCCCTTGCCCTTCCAGCGAAACATGTTTTCAAAGCATCGTTTGCTTACTTGAGAGCAACCTTAAGGCCAATTTATACTTCTGCGTGATGTTGGGCTTTTTAAGATAGCGTGGTTGTTGTGAGAGCACGATTTCACGCCAATCTGTAACTAAAGTCACGTTAGACCTAGCTTCACAAATCGCTTAACGTTAGTTAATGCAGCAGTTTTGTAGTACGACTTTTTGCTGTCAGCAGAGGGATAGCAACAAAAAGATGAATGTTGAAATTTCCCGTATTTTGGATGAGTAACCCGAGAAATTTCCCTTATTTTCAATGTTAACTTAAGCTATATAAATTAATATTCAGATGTTATGGTCTCCGTGGTCGCGCCTCCAAGCAGGAAAGCGTTGTAAAGTTAATCCATTCTCATTTTATTTTCCCCATGGCGATTATGTGTTGCGCTATTACACCCCACCATACAGCAACGGTTTACCATGGTTGAAATAGATTTTTAATTAATCAAATTAAGACACACGGATGAGAGGGAGTATGTCTAAACACTGCACAGTAGTCCGAGTAGCAGTAAAGGAGGCTGTCAACGTGGTGGCCACTCCAAGTAATGATGTCACGACGCCCAAGCCCTATTGAAATCTGAAAAATGGCACTTATTTCATAATAATTGTCCTCTGCTTCTGTTGATTCTTAACATGTTTATTTCTACTACATTTGATCTCTTTCTCTTCATTAAACAGCCAGATTATGAATGGCTTAACCATAATGAGGCAGAGGCTTTGGTGCTTTGGCACACGGTCTGATCTATAGCTAACTATCAAGATCTGTGTAGCAAAGCTGCTCAACACACTGCAGCGCGGGGAGAATGTATTGTAGTGAAGCACTGACCTCTATCAATTTATGTGAACATACAGTCTTAATTTTGTGTTCAACTACACTGTGTTTTAGACAAAGGAGGAACTTAAATAATATGACAGATATGAAGAGTTTTATTTATTTTATTTATTTTTTTATTATATATATTTTTTTATTAATAGAGCACTTTCTAGAAATTCATGAAATCATATGTTATCCAACTGGGATGGGACTATTTGTTCATCAAAATGCTTGTTTCAGTGATTGAATTTAGTGAAATGTGAATTTGACGTCATGATTTGAAGGTGAACTTGTTTGAGTGATAAGAACATATCCAAACCCTGAAATAACACTTTGAACAATAATCCAGTGTCATCAGTGTCAAAAATGAACTTTCCCATAAGGGGCAACTGATTTTCAGTTTATTTATTTATTTATTATTTTTACTTTTTACCTTTTGTATGTCATCTTCAATGTTAAATTCTTACCAATTAAATCAGTATTCAGAGATATAGAAGCTGCGTCTGAAGATGATTTTAGATGTATTTACAGTTTAATGCTGATCAGACGGCTGAAGGTGCATTTACACAACAATTACAAATGTATAATGAAATGAGGTTGTTTTATGCAATATTTTTAATACAGAAATATGAATGAAATTAATCAATGAAATGATGCTTCAATTATGGAAGTAAGTCATTGTGTTAATAAAGGAGCCTTTTATTCAATTAATTCATTCAAAATGCTTCATTCAGGAATAAAATTAAGCGGCTGTCTATAATAATTAGTAATTGCATTGTTGTCTATAATAATGTATTTCTGAAAGACAGGAACGATGAATGTGCACAGACCAATGGCCAAGGTAAGGTCTTTCCTTAAATATATTAAATCTCAGTTTGTTTTTCCACCATCATCATCATGATCATGATTTTGATTGTAAAATGACTGTAATACTGTGTCCAAAGTGAAAGAGCTCTGTCTGGAGGTCTGGGGTTTCATGAGACAGCAGCTACCAACCTCTACTCGTCACCTTTCACTCCCTCTCAAGGATTTGACAGAGTTAGAGAAACCAGAGCGGATCGTTCAATGTGAAGATGCCAGACGTGTGATGGTCATTTTAGAGTTATTTATATTGATTTTACTTGATTTTTATTTGTTTATTTTTAGAAAATAACATTTTTCATTCAACACACATCTACCAGGTGAATGCTGTTTTTATTGTTTTCTAGCAGGAAATCTACATCACCATGACTTTTATTTGTAACCTATCCATGTTTTGTGCGAATATGTACCTGACACTCTTTTCTCTTTCTGAATGAGTTTCTCTCTTTTGTTGAACACATAAGAAAATGTGTTAAAGAATGTTAGTAACCCACACTGTAAAAAATCAAATTAACGAAATATTGGAAGGGGAAAAATATTTAAGTTGAGACAATTTTATAGCTTGGGTTTTAGTTGAGAGGACATATTATATTACACAAATAGATTTAAACAACATTGAATGAACGGTTATTTTCAATTCCAGTCAACAGTGAGTTATGCTAATGTTGACTAAATTAATAAAAACTAATCCAGCCAACACTGAGATCATTCTGCACGTGCACGAGCCTGAGTGAGTTCACGGGAGAAACAGCGCCATCTTGTCAAATTCATGAGTCAGGTAAGTGACACTAAATAAATGTTATTTATTAGATAATTTTATCGACAAAAACATACAGCATATACGATGTTTTGAGTGGAAATATAGAAGTGTTTTATAGTCGTGTGTCAGAAGAAAAATAAAAATTAAGGCTTTGTTATGTCAAGTGCACGCGTCAACTTAATTTGAACCAACATGGAAAGAACCTATATGTGGATATATGCGCATATATGAAACCTATATGCAGTGTATATGCACATATATGCACATATATTATAATATATATGCTGCATATATGGCGTATATATACTTCGCTGCATATGTGTATATATGCCACACATAAGCAAAATTGAGGTGCATATATGTGCATATACAGGAAATATAGGTCTCCTGTATTGCTTCTTCATATCCACATATAAGCCCTTTACATACAAGATATGTCTTCTATATAGCTAATGGCAGGATCTGGTCATTTTGTAGCTCATATCTCATTTTTGACTGTCATACATGATGTCATAAATATTTTCTATTATCAAGGCAAAAACTAAGAATTAACGAAAAAAATTATGCAAGAACTTATGTATGTGCGAACACGTGAAATAGAGTGCCGAAGTTATGACATCAGTTTGTAGGCCACCCGGAAGTTAGCGGCGCATGGGTTCCCTCGATCGAAAAGCCATGCATTTTCCCCATAGACTTTTGGAAAATCTTAAAAAATAAGATCTGTGTTCAACAAAGAGTTATGACCCTTACACGTTTTGTCTACCAAGATAATCTTTTTTAATTACTCCAAAATTTATACATTTTGAAGCCTAAATAAAGCCGTCAGATATAAAATGCTAATGGTAGGCTATAAACGGACTACAGCACACCATGGTCGCGGATCAACGTCATCATCAAGCTTCCTCAAACTTTATTTAAAAAAACACGCTCGCTCATTATGATCTGCGCTGTGTATGAACACTTACCCACTTTTCCATGAGAATATTGCCTATTGTTTTTTTTTTTTTTTAATGTCAGAAAATAATTTTGTTTACGTGTGTCTCTCTGAGATTTTTTAAAATCTTTTGTTAATGTTTTATGTAATATTTTTTTATTTTATATAAACCTTAATATTATTTTCTTTGTGATTAAGATTATTATGCCTTATCATTGTGCCCCAAATAAACTTTAAAGAGTATCTTTCACTTTATTATGTTTGATTGTATGTTTGCATACCATTTGCTAATTCACCAGAAAAAAAAAAAAACTTGCTTTTACAATCTCAGAAGCACTAAGGTTAGCTATGGCCGTATCAATTTCCATTATTATGTCCTTGTTTCTTAGATGATAGAAAAACCATAGATCGAGGAAAGAACCACTATAAATCTGGACATGTAGCACAGTGCAGCTTAGATGCTGGTTTACTTACCCGTATTGTAAGGGCCAGCATGAGGGACAAGGTTTATCGAGTCTCTGTAAGTAAAACTAGGGAGGGATAACGTTAGAGGAGTTATAATAGTGTTCTATGTATTTAAGATAACTATACAAACAATCTCTGAACAAGCATAACACAGTTAAATTCCAAACATTTAATATAATAGTTGTATATAATTACATATGTTGAATTTAAAGAGAATTGTCCAATAGCATCAACAAATGCTTATTATAATATAATATAAATAAACCATATATGTTCCCTGAATAAACCATATATACTCATTTTGTTCACATTTTCTATATATTTTTACCTGGTAATCCACAAGCCCCAATGTGAGAGCCAGTGTAGTAAATTTTATCTCCCATTCACATTACTGTGAGCTGACTGGAGTGTAGTTACAATAGTATACAAGTAGTATACAATAGTTTAACATTTAATTTTTGGTATTTGTCAGACAGGCGACTTACAGTGCATTCAGGCTATACATATCAGCATGTTCTCTGGGAATTTAACTCGCAACCTTTTGCACAGTTAGTAAAATGCTCTAATAACTGAGCCACAGAAACCTTACAGCAAGAGCTGTAGTAAACATCTATATTTTCATAAAATAAGTAAACTGAAAACAAACTATATACTAATTGCAAAAACTGTTAATTCACACAACAGGTCTCTACAGGGAAAGATGACATTGTTGCTACAATGGGTGGTTGAACATTTGAATGATCTTCCAAAATTTGTCCAGTGGGAACATCGTTTGTGGATAAAATTAAAACAGGGACATTTTTTCCCCCTGCAGGAAAATGACAGCTGCAGATGCGAGAATGGACACTGGGTTTCCGGTCAGCTCGTCTAAGGATAAATTCAAAATAAGCAATGTTAGTTTTATGGAAGTTACACCTTTACAGATTAAAATTACAAAGTGGGGTGGGGGAAAAATCACACAATAAAATATTTGTATTATATTAGAATGGAGTTTTTCAGCATTTACATTAATCTTCTTCATTGATCTGTCAACGTTTATATAGCACTTATTAAATATAGTTACTACTAAATACATTTAAATACATTTACTACTAAAATAACAGATTATTTATTATCATTGTTACCTAATGCCTTAACTAATGCGGTTTATAAATACAATAATATTATTATAAGTGGGTAAAAGCCAAGTTCACAAATATCAGGGTGCAGGACCCACCCTTTCTATAATTATATCCAAACTAGTTACAATAAGCCAATAAACCAGGTAACGGTATTATTTTGAATATTTTAAACAAACACATTTCTCGACGTAATGCTAGCCTTTAATAAAACTGCGGCGGATCTAATATATTAAACAGTGGCAAAGTAAACAAGCATTTAGATATTTTAAGAGAAAGACAAAGGTATTTTAGCTGTTGATTTGGTTATGAAAAACGTTTTTTCATGCTAGCCTTTTTAACTCCATCTGACCGTCAAAGGAACAATAGCGTGTTAAGCAATATGCACCATTAGGGGCCGTTCACATTTCGCGTCTTTTGCTCACGCAAGTTCGTTATTTTCAATGTAGGCGCGCGGCATGCGCGCTCATAATGGAAGCGACGCGGTGTGCGCCGCGCCCGTTTTTTCCAGGCACGTCCGCACCGCATCGAGTTAAAAACATCTCAACTTTTCAGAATGCCGCAAGCGCACCGCGGGTCTTTCCTGCGTCTTTCCGCGTCTTCATGGAGAGAGCACGTCATGGTTGCTTAGCAAAGGCAGAGGCATCAGGGGCGAAACTGCCCGAGCGCTTTGGAAAGAAGGAGAAAGCGGCGCACCTAGTGTTTTCCACACGTTTTTAGGCGCGATATGTGAACGGCCCCTTGTGCTTGCATCTCGGGACAAAACAAAACTACAGTCTCTCCACAGAAATAAAGAACTGGTTATCGGTTACCTTAATATCACAGAATTCTGTGCAATAATATTTGTAAAAACTACAACTTGAAAAGACTAAATATATAACGTTATGTATATTAACTGAAAGGTGAGCTGAACGTGAGGCTGAAACCATAGACAGTAAAGGCTGAAACACGGGCTAGTGAGAGATTTCATGTTAGTCTTGATGACGTCTAAAGTCCCCGCCAAAGGATGTAGTCCCTTTTAGCAACTTGTTAGCAACCACCGTTTCTAAGACACAATAAAGTTAAAAAAATCACAAGCAGGTTATAACTGGTGTGTTTTATGTCATAGACCAAAAAGTGAAAATATTTAGAGGCTTTGTTAACCACAGACCTTATTTCAGGCGATTTAGTAAAAACCCATTCAAAAAACCCATAGACTTTAGGGCGAGGGAACCCGTAGTGCTAAAATGCTAACTTACTTCCGCGTTTCGGCCTACAAAGTGACGTCATAACTTCGGCACTCTATTGGTATCACATCCCAGCTAACATAGTAACGTCGTGACGACATAACTGGACTAGACCATATTCGTCACAGCGACGTTCCAAATAACGTTCCAGCGAAGTAACTTTGTGATTCACATATCCGTCGTGGCAACGATATAGTGGAACGTCGCTGGAACGTGATGAGTACGTCCCAGTGACCAAACTGGCACATTATGAGGACGTTCCTATAAAGTACCATATTGGTCGCAGCGACGTACCAAATAACGTTCCAGTGACGTAACTTTGTGATTCCCATATCTGTCGTGGCGACGTTATAGTGGAACGTCGCTGGAACGTGATGAGTACGTCCTAATGACCAAACTGGCACGTTATGAGGACGTGACATAACCGGATCATATTGGTCGCAGCAACGTATGTTCACCTCACCATTACCTTGAAATACATAAAGAACTAATAAACTCAATCCATCTCTGGTGCAAAAAATAAACCTTATGAAATCTAATTGTAATCTAATTATAGGATAGACAATAATATAAAATAGACAAAAACACACTGCATTCATTCACAAATCAACATTTATTCAGCACTACTTTCTACAAATACTAAGCCAAAAAATTTTGAACATTGCACCTGTTCTTTAACCATGCAAAGTGTTTCTAAGTCATGAGCACGGAAAACTAAACACATCAATTCATAGATTACACAATATAAACAATAGAAAATGTTTGTCTTATTAAGGATGGGGATAGTTAATGATGTTATCAGTTTAAATTATAAATAATTATCAGTACACTTATTGATACAACTCTACATAATTTGGTGCAACAAAAAAATACATGATAAATAGATTTAAAAAAAAATATATAGATTCAGAAACAATTCAGCAGATACTGCACAAAGTAAAACTGTTTTGTGAGCGTCGTATATGAGGCTCCTGGTATAAATGTCTGGTGGTGATGTGCTTTAATTACACGGCATGCAGGACAAAATGTAGGCTAATTCATGCGCACGATTTTCTATTTCATTCCCTCGATTTGATAAATCGTGTACACTATTTATACATCAAGAGAATGAATTAGTAAATTGTGCATACGATTTAGCAAATCAATGAAATGTAAAAGTAATCGTGCACATTTTAGAACATCGAGGGAAGGAATTAGTAAATCATGGACATGATTTCTTTTTTTTTTTCTTGCATGTCATGATCAGGGCTCTGTGCTCACTGTCAGAGGATGAACCTAAACAATAAAGCAATTACCAAAGAACCATAATTCTTGAGCTTCTCAGAAAAAAAACATTCATAAAGCGTAAAGATATGAAAAATGAACAATATAGAGATTTCTAGCATCTCTCCTGTATTATTTGTTTTTAAGAAAATGAGCGTATTGACTTTCTCAGGAGAATCTGTGATCTCTGATTACTGACTGTGGAGAAGACTCTTTCAGAAAGTGCTGAGGAGGTAGAGTTAGGTGCAGGACAGCCGATAGAGAAGAGGAAGAGTGTGTTTCTTACCCCAGCAGCAGAAGACAGGCTCTTCTGAGGGAAGGACAGGAGGCTTGATGCAGTGTTTTGCTGTAGAACAAGGCTCCTTCTCAGCACCTGATGTTCTTCAGAAAAGAGTTCCTCTAGTGTAGAGTCAGACACTCAGATTTCTTGCAAACTGGAATCTTTTAATAACATTTAGCATATTACTGTAGTCATGTTCATTGTTTTTATTATAACACATGGAAATATTATGAGAAAATTGTTAAATGTGTTCTTCCTCCTCTTCTTCATCCTGGGTCTGCACTGTCAACATCCTTCTCTGAGCTGAAAGGGAGGATCATCTTGTTAATGTTGCTCATTTATGTTCACAACCAGTCAAAATCTGGAATCTTTTCTTTATGGTTTTCAAGAGAAGTCTCTTCTGCTCACCAAGGCAAAATTAATTTAATCAAAATAACACATAAAAAAAAAAAAAGTAATATTGTAAAAAAAAAAAGAAAAGAAAGAAATAACAGTTTTCATACTCTTTTTCGAATATACTTTAAAATGTACCAGTATTTATTGAAATAATTATGAGGCAAAGCTGAATTTTTCAGTAACTTTACTCCAGTCTTCAGTGTCACATGATCTTTTTCATGTACTGATTTGCTGATCGGGAAACATTGCTGATTATCACAAATCAGTGCATTTACATGCACCTAATCACATTACTGCCGCTATGATCAAAGTGTACATCTGCTCATGACATACATGATGTGAATCACATCTGCAGTTATCTTACTACGGTTGTTAGTTCCACTGAACTCTATTGGTAATGAAGGAACTTGTGACCACAGTTGGTTTTAGGGAAACACACCCATATTAGAAATGATGGGGAAGAAAACTTAGCATTTCTGGAGAGTCAAATTTTTTCTTCATGATTATTTTATAAACACAAAGTTCAAAACATTGAAAAAAAAGGTAATCTTTTGCAAGTTACAAAAGTCTTCTCTACCACTGGTATTCAATTTTATGCATCCTTGCTATTAGCCCCCCCCCCCCCAAAAAAAATAAAATAAATGTAACTGTAGTGTAGACAAACAAATAATTTGATAGACAATTTGGATAAGTCACAAATTGCAAGTTATATAACTATAATCACAATACTCAATTATATATAGAATTATAAATATATATTGAATCAGCACACAAGTATCGGGATATTATTGAATTGGCAGATTAGATTGGAAATTCGTGGTCACGATTTGTTAAACCGAGGGAACAGTTTATGAATTCGTGAGTACGGTTCAGGGCCGGATTGGGACTCATTTTCAGCCCTGGAGTTTCATGCCTTAGACCGGCCCACTTTAGTTCACAACAACAGCCCTCGCAGCCAAAAAAACATAACGGCCCACCGGGAATTTTCCCGGTGCTCCCGATTAGCCAATCCGGGCCTGGTACGGTTTATAAACTGAGGGGACAGATTGCAAAACCGTCGCCACGGATTGATTTTTTTTCTCCTACAGGTGACGTGCGGGGCTCCGTACAATACAGTAAAGATAAGTAAGACTTTTATAATAAAGTGCATTACCAGTAGCTGTTACAAGGTATGACACCAGCACAGTAGGCAACTTTGTCTTCTCTCTCTCTTTCTCTCTCCCTTCCAGCGGGCCAGCGAAGAGGAGGAGCGTATTGGGGATGAAGAGGACATAGTACCACCCTCTAAGAAAAAGATAGCCTAAATGATGACATCCAGTGTGTGGTGTATTACATACATACATTACATGAAATACAAGATGTGGAAGTTTCATGTTTTAAAGGACAAATGCATTTCAACCTCTGGCGCAGTAACAACATCACTCTTCCTCTCAATGAGTTTGAATGAGAGGGGGGAGTTCACAGGAGTGATGATGTTACTGCGCCAGAGGTCGAAGTGCTGCAAACTAAGTGCTCTTCCGCCATACAATATAGTTCTCATTTTTATCCGCTTAAAAAAATCCCCACGTTTTATTTTGTGCCCCTATACTTACTGGTGTAACTACTCATGTAACAATCTTTAAATAGGGAAAACATGGAAGTGTTTGGTGACTTCTAAATTCATCCCTGTGTGGATCCTAAGGAATGAATGGTCTAGACTAAATGCTAACACATTCACGATGCACTGCACGCATTGAAAATAGACAGGGGTTTATAATTTCGTCTAAGTTGAGGTAAGAACATAGTAAAAATAAAAAATAAAAACGGTGTAGCTTTCCTTTAAGTAGGGAATAACCACCAGGAGGCCGGACAACAGTTACATATCGCCAAGTGGAGGGATTTCTGCCCTAGACTTCTTGTCACCTTCCTCTTACACCTCTCGTAACATCCTCCCAGCCAATCAGAATCAACCTTTTACAAAAGAAGTTATATAACAATTAGCTGTTGTTCTTCTCTCTGTCTCTTTCTCGTAGACAGCTGCTGAATTTAGAAAACACCTGGACGAACAGATGTGGGAGAGAAGGAAACTCAACCAAAGTTGAGAAATGAAGTCCATTCTCTTAAAAATGAAAATGCACGTCTGAATGACATTATCATCAATCGTAAGTATTCCTAATATTTATTAGCAGGGTTATTTCTGGAGATGGATACATGTGTTTGGCAAAATAAATGCTATGTTGTTAGCTGGTGTGGTAGTGTGGGTGCACATCTAGCCATTGATAAGATTCAAATTAGAATTATATTTATTTGTCTCTTTCTGGAGGAATTCGTAGAGGGTTAACAAAAGCCATGGCCTAGAGAAGATACAGGTCATGAGAATAAATGATGCTTCTCTGCCTTCAGTGGCTCAAGAAGGCAATTGGATCCAGAAAAAAAAAACCCTGTGGAATTTGAATTTGGGAGAAATTGGAGAAAGAAAATTGCGTTCACAACCAGGTTTCCTCTGCAGAGCCGTATCAATGGGCTTTGGAGGGTTGTAGCTTGCATTCACAGCTGCAGGAAATGTCTTTCGAAGAGTAAGGGCACGGAGTTGCTGGGTGCTGTTTTGATCCTGTGATTGTAATTATTGTTTTTCTTTATATAACCTCTTTCTAGAAATCCCTCAAATGAAAAGTGACCTCGCCATTATTGCTCAAAAGGTAAGTTCCTCTGATTTTCATTGCTTTTTATAAAATTGTTTTTCAAGCAGAGCTGTAGAGACTTGTGATGTTGGGCTGATTGATAGTGTTAATTATTTGATGTATTTGCACTTTAATTTATTGTAGAAAATAAGTATTTGTCCTGTATTAACAAGACTGGAAGGACTCCTGTGGAGGATCTTGATTCCTCCTCGACTTTTGGAGAAGTGCAACCGGTGAGTAACCCCCTTACATTTTGATTTATTTATTTAGTTTACTTGTTACTCAAACAGATCTATATGGATTTTTATGATGTTTGGCTGATTACTTTTGCATGTAACTTTAATTTATTGACATGTTTAATGTTTTCCAAGCTCCCCCTGTAAATAAGAATCTATAGTGGCTTGCTGGGACGAATAAAAATTGTTGAAGAGTTTTACTATGTTTCTTTCTTCTCTAAGACTCCAGAGAGGAGACTGAGCCCTTTAAAGAGAGTCCCATGGTGACACAGTACTTTCGAGAGACACCACAGGTGTGTGTAACACTTTTATGACTCAGATTTTTCTGTACTTATTTTACTTAAGGCTCCAACTGAGCTATAGGGATTTTTATCTTCGGATAGTAGTGGTAATATGTAATTTACTTGCCCCATATGCATAAAAAAGTCAGTCATACTCTGTGGAATAAATTATGTTTGTGTGCAGGCATACCATCGCTTAATAAAAAACTCTTGCTTTCTCCACCTTCATTTTAACCCCCTTTCATAATAATTTTGAAATATAACTTTAAGGTGGGAATCTTAACCAGAGCGGATGGGGAGCAGCTGGTTGCCCTTGACAAAATTAAAAAGGCAGCCATTATTGGTGAGTAAATGCATAATGCGTTGAGAAGGGAAAACACATCTTTTAAGAATTTATAAGTTCACCACTTTAACCATAGCCTACTTGTATCAATGTTTATTAGGCATCAATGGAGACTGCAAAAGGTGGTGCACCCATTATTGTTACTGTATCTGCTTAGGACCTATAATACTAATTCATCGCTTGCTTACTTCTTGATCCTACCTTTCCTCTTCTAAAGACACATTTCTGGTGTATTGCACTGTAAGGTGTGAAGTCCTCTATTTTGTAGAACATATAGGGGTGGTTTCCCGGACAGGGTTATCTTAAACCAGGACTAGGCCTTAGTTTAATTAGGAAATATACATAGTTTTAACAAGCATGCCTTTCTAAAAACATTACTTGTGTACATTTTGAGGCAAAACAAAGGGTTACTGATGTATTTTAAGATACGTTAGTGCAAGATTTTTCAGTTTGGACAGCTCTTACATTTATTTTAGTCTATGACTAGTCGAATCCCTGTCCGGGAAACCACCCCTACGTGTTGCAAATACCTCATAGCACTAGTTGTTGTCGTCTGAAGTGTTAATAAATAATCATATTCATCCTCCTTCACCCTTAATCCCCTCTGTCCTGTGTTTGTGCCTTATTTTGTCTATACCGGTAATTGATTTGCTTGATTTAATGCATATCTTATTGCTCTTCGGGTAAACCTTGCATGGCAGCTCGCCGGTGGAGTGTGTGTGTGAATGGGTCAATGGGAGGCCATTGTAAAGTATTTTAGGTACTGTTGGGTGCAGAAAAATGCTATAAAAGTGCAGCCCATTGACAAGTAGATATGTTTACATGTGCAAAGTTTCTTACATCAGATTAAATATTTTAGGGATTAATCTGAATCAGTTTTCATGGAAACAAATAGTCAAATCATGACGTGCATAAATGACGTGCAGTCCCCGTGACGGACATGTGCATATGAAAGAACGATGCCGCTAAAAATAAAAAGGGGGGAGGGGGTGATGTTTCCGATCAGAATTTCTTTCAGATTTAACAGAATACAATCAGAATCATCCAACTGACGTGTTTACATGACACACTTTTTATTATGATCAGCCCTTTATCCAAAATGTGTGTCCAATCGCAGATGTACTGTAAGCACTTTGGGTTCCTGATGAAGCACTGTAGTATAATAATAATAATGTCTTCTTATTTTTGTCTTCTCTAGATACTACATTGAAGAAATGGCCGGCAGCCAGCCGAGGGCAGATAGACATCTATTCATTCGAAGCTCACGAAGCTGAGAAGAGCAACAAGATCATATGTTTTTTCTGTTCAGTTTTTTGTATTATTTTTGTTCTTGTACTATTTGATTGTTCTTGTAAATACATAATGTACATTTCTATATTTTTTACTTATATTTATGTTGCCTAGCAGGTTTTTTGTCTTATTTTTGTTCTTGTACTATATTTTTTGTTTTGTACTATTTGATTGAGCTTGAGTAAATAAATAATGTACATTTCTACATTTTGGACTTTTATTTATGTTGCCTAGCAGTTTTGGATTTTAATTTTACTATTATAGGTGAACATATAGGTGCATATATACGTGCATATATGTACCTATATAGGTATATGTATGCACATATATATGTGTACATATATGTGTAAATATATGTGTGTATATATGTACATATAGGAAAACGGGCAATTGTATATATGTCACATATATTAAAAACCTATATCAAAACCTATATTGAAACATATGTTTATATAGGTTTTTCCATTTGGGAATAGTCTCATGCTGTTTGTGGACTGTTTTTTATTATTATTATTTTACAGTGATGGACCTGATGGGCTGACAGCTGCCGACATAGTGTCAAATCTGTCACATAATCTTAACAAAACATCCTGTAGCAGATTTAACATTAACCGGGCGAATGTCTGGGATGGTGCCTGAAGAGGTTTCAGGAGATCCTGGTTTGACCCCACCTGCAGCTTAATGGTGAAATTCACAGATGATGCTGGGCTGATGGAAGAAGCTTTAGACAGTGGGGGGCTACTCCAGAATTTCTGACTCTGTTGATGGACACCATCAAAACAAGGAGAGGATTTGAAGCCAAAGACAATGCCAAATACCTCTCATTTGATAGTAAAGGTAATCATTTTTGTGAAGTTTTTATGATGTTGTAAATGTCACGTTATGTGTTATAGAAAACACAGGAGAAGGAACCAATTGCAGGTACGTCGTTTATTATAAGGGTAATCCAAGAGAGTAAACAGTCCAGGCAGGGTCAAAACCAGAAGATCAAAACACAAACAAGACACGAACGCAAGGCAAGGCAAGGCAAGGCAAGGCAAGGCAAGATAAGAATGACGGGCATGAATAATTGTAACATATAAACAAGGACTCCGTAACACAGACTAAGACAGACTGGGTATAAATAGACAGAAGGATAATGAGGGAACAAGAGAATGGTGGGGGACAATCAATTACACAACAAGGAGGAAGGTGACCAAATAAGGGAGGAGGAAGTGATCTGGTGACAGACACCGTGAGCAAGAAGGACATCTAGTGGAACCCCAGGGAACAACAACCCAGACACTGTGACAGTACCCCCCCACTACGGAGCGGCTCCCAGACGCTCCATGACAAGACACAACACAGAGACCAGGAGGGAGGCGGACAGGTGGAGGCTCAGGGGGAGGGACGGAGGGCCGAAAAAGAAAAACATGGGGAACAAACACCAGAAATGCAAACATAAAACAGGGAGACCAGGAGGGAGGAGGACCGGAGGAGGTTCAGGGGGAGGGACGGAGGGCAAGACTAACTTAGGGGAACAGACAGAAACAAAACAGAAACCAAGAACACCAAACAAAGTCCAAGGAGGGCATGTTGAGGCGCCCACCAGGGTGGAGCAGAGGACCACCACAACTGTGTGGTCAGGGCGGAAGCCCTCCAGGGCGGAGCAGAAGACCACCACGTCCTCGTGGTCGCCGCCAGAGTCCCCCAGGGCGGAGCGGAAGACCACCACAACTGTGTGGTCAGGGCGGAAGCCCTCCAGGGCGGAGCAGAAGACCACCACAACTGTGTGGTCAGGGCGGAAGCCCTCCAGGGCGGAGCAGAAGACCACCACGTCCTCGTGGTCGCCGCCAGAGTCCCCCAGGGCGGAGCGGATGACCACCAAGTCCTTGTGGTCGTCGCCAGAGTCCCCCAGGGCGGAGCGGATGACCACCACATCTTTGTGGTCGAGGCCGGAGTCCACCAGGGCGGAGCCGAAGACCACCAAAACCATGTGGTCAGGGCGAGGGCCCCCCAGGTCCAAGCAGAAGACCACCACAGCCATGTGGTCAGGACGAGAGCCCCCCAAGGCGGAGCTGACCTCTGTGCGGCCGTACCAACGGGACTACGAAACTCCGGTAACCCCCTGGTGTCTTTACTGGACTCCAGAAGATCGATGACTTGACCTGACTCTGGAGAGTCAGCGGTGACTAGCCCTGGCTCCGGAGGATCATCGTACTCCTGACTCGGCTCCGGAGGATCATCGTACTCCTGACTCGGCTCCGGAGGGTCCACCGGCACCTGACTCGACTCCTGAGAGTCCACCGGAACCTGACTCGACTCCTGAGAGTCCACCGGAACCTGACTCGACTCCTGAGAGTCCACGGGAAGATGACTCGACTCCTGAGAGTCTACGGGAACCTGACTCGACTCCTGAGAGTCCACCGGTACCTGACTCGACTCCTGAGAGTCCACCGGAACCTGACTCGACTCCTGAGAGTCCACGGGAACATGACTCGACTCCGGAGAGTCTACGGGAACCTGACTCGACTCCTGAGAGTCCACCGGTACCTGACTCGACTCCTGAGAGTCCATGGGAACATGACTCGACTCCGGAGAGTCCACCGGTATCTGACTCGACTCCGGAGAGTCCACTGGATCATGACTCGACTCTGGAGAGTCCACCGGAACCTGACCCGACTCCGGAGAGTCCACGGGAGTCTGACTCGACTCCGGAGAGTCCACTAGAACATGACTCGACTCCGGAGAGTCCACCGGTACCTGACTCGACTCCGGAGAGTCCACCGGATCATGACTCGACTCCAGAGAGTCCACCGGAACCTGACTCGACTCCGGAGAGTCCAGCGGAACCTGACTCGACTCCGGAGAGTCCACCGGAACCTGACCTGACTCCGGAGAGTCCACCGGAACCTGACCTGACTCCGGAGAGTCCACCGGAACCTGACCTGACTCCGGAGAGTCCACCGGAACCTGACCCGACTCCGGAGAGTCCACGGGAATCTGACTAGACTCTAGACTGTCTGTGAAGACCCGAGGTGCCTTGGCTTCGGGCACTGTCTCTGGAACGGTCTCGGGCACCGCCTCGGTCAAGGCATCGGGAGCGACCTCGGACACTGCATCGGGAACAGCCTCAGGCACCGCCTCGGTATCGAGCACCACTTCGGCCTTCGGAACAGCATCGGTCACCTTCTCGGCCTCCAGAACAGCATCGGTCACCGTCTCGGCCTCCAGAACAGCATCGGACACCGCATCGGGCACCACCTCGACCTCTGGAACAGCATTGGGTACCGCCTCGGCATCAGGCACCACCTCGGCCTCAAGAACAGCCTCGGACCCCGTCTCGGCATCGGACACCACCTCGGTCACCGGAAAAGCATCGGGCACCGCCTCGGGCACCGCCTCGGGGACGGCAGCGGTCCGCTCGGGATTGTGCTCCTGGACGGCAGCGGCCCACTCGGGAACGTCCTTCTGGACAACAGCGGCCCGCTCGGGAACGTTCTCCAGGCCTTGAGGAACGGTAAGCGCCCGTCTCCTCGTCCTCCGTCCTCTATGATGGCGAGTCGGTGGCACCTGGACTGGCGACTCAGGCGTTGAGTCGGCCATCTTGTGCTGTGGCACTGGGCAGGCGGCCATCTTGTGCTGTGGCTCTAAGCTGGCGGCCATCTTGTGCTGTGGTGCTGGGCTGGCGGCCATCTTGTGCTGAGGCGCTGGCTCAGCAACCATCTTGTGCTGTGGCGCTGGGCTGGTGGCCATTTTGTGCTGAGGCGCTGGCTCAGCAGCCATCTTGTGCTGTGGCGCTGGGTTGGTGGCCATCTTGAGCTGTGGCACTGGGTTGACGGCCATCTTGTGCTGAGGCGCTGGCTCAGCAGCCATGACGTGAACCGTCTTGGGAACTTCTAGGATCCTTGATAGCGTAGCGAAATAATCCAAGAATGAGTCAGCGGCCATCTTGGGCGTCGGCGCTGAGCTGGTGGCCATCGGGTACTGTGGTGTGAGGCTGGCTTCCATCTTGCCTCGTGATGTGAGTTTGGTGGCCATGCACCGCAGCGGCGCAGGGTTGGCGGCTATCTTGTGCTGTGGTGCGGAGCTGGCGGCCATCTTGTGTTGTGGTACTGGGCTAGCGACCACTTGGTGCTGTGGCGCTGGGCTGGCGGCCATCTTGGGTTGTGGCGCTACCATGGCGGGCGTGCGCTTCCTCTCACCTCTCCGTCCGCCGTGGTGAGAGGGTGGCTCTGATCCATCCCACATGAGCCCCGGGTCGAAGGGATGCCATGGTTGAGAGTGGTGCTGAATCTCCTCTCGACCACTCCCTCCTCGGCGACCTCCCCTGGTCCCCCGGAAAACCACCAGGCGAGTTCCCTCAAAACCGCCTCTGTCCCGCTCTGTGGCTGGGGATGAGGCATGAGCAGACATACCGCTGGTTCCTAGTAGACGGAGTCCTTCTGTCACGTTATGTGTTATAGAAAACACAGGAGAAGGAACCAATTGCAGGTACGTCGTTTATTATAAGGGTAATCCAAGAGAGTAAACAGTCCAGGCAGGGTCAAAACCAGAAGATCAAAACACAAACAAGACACGAACGCAAGGCAAGGCAAGGCAAGGCAAGGCAAGGCAAGGCAAGGCAAGGCAAGGCAAGGCAAGGCAAGGCAAGATAAGAATGACGGGCATGAATAATTGTAACATATAAACAAGGACTCCGTAACACAGACTAAGACAGACTGGGTATAAATAGACAGAAGGATAATGAGGGAACAAGAGAATGGTGGGGGACAATCAATTACACAACAAGGAGGAAGGTGACCAAATAAGGGAGGAGGAAGTGATCTGGTGACAGACACCGTGAGCAAGAAGGACATCTAGTGGAACCCCAGGGAACAACAACCCAGACACTGTGACAGTAAATCAGTGTGTCCTAACATTGCTATATTGGCATTTTTAGCTGCAGAAGACGGCGAATATTTCCACATTGGAAGAATGATTGCAGTGTCCAATGTCCATGGCGGTCCAGGGCCTTCTTGTCTTTCCCCAAACTTCTTCCTTTACTTAATTGGTAAAGTAAAGACAATTGAGGCCCCCATTGAGGACATACCTGATGATGAGGTCAAGAAGGCCCTTCTTGAGGTATTTGTTAGGGTGGGATTACAAACATTTTCAAGAATTTACTTAATTGCTGTATAAATGCTATGTTTGACATTAATGTAATTACGGTATGCTCTCATATGAGCAGTAAGTATTAATTCAAAAACCTAGTCTTTGAATGAAATATTTTAAATAAATATTATTAATGTTCATTTTTAACCTGTTATCATTATTAATATCCAGTATCATAAGGGTTAAAACTTGTGTTTGTGTCTAATTTAATCTCTCAAAATCTATTCAATTGATTCAACATCAGAATCAGATGTTTTGGTGGCCATTGCAAACCAAGGTCAATGACATATATTAATTTGTGCTTGAAATCAAATATTCTTATCAGATCCTTTAAATAAAAAAAATAATAATTCACGTGTGCAGGAACAGGAAGGTAGACCATAAATGATGAATATGCAACATATATCTAAATATGTACAATACAGAAGTGAATCACAGTATTTTCTTCTTTTGAATCTGACATTACTGTTCAGTGTTGCTCTTTTTGCATCTATCCTATCTGTAATCACATATATCACATTTCCTTTACATCTGTGTCATAAACCATTTTTGAAACAAGTTACGAATAGCCCAAGCCTTACTTATTTGTATAAATCTAATGTGGCCTGTTAACTGGTCATAATAATAATAGTAAAAATAATAATAATGAAAACATTTAATTGCTTCTTCATTTCCCCCCTAGGTAAAGACTGCTCCATCACTGAGTGACTTCCAGGAGCTCACAGAAAAATACTCCAGCGTGCTTCAGACAGCAGACTGCTATCGATTCATGAGGACTCTGGAGGATAAGAACAAAGTAGTAGATGATTACATTCAGTGGTATTTCATCTACAGAAACCATGTTTCCCTCCAGACGTATAATATTCATGTGCTCCACTGAGACCAAGCTGACAGCTGATGCTGTGGAGAACATCTTCCAGGTGCAGCTTAGTCAGCCTGGTAGCACCAACCGTCAGGAGGAGGTCCGAGTACTGAGCTACTGGCAAGATTATCTGCTCTACCTGGAAGCTGTTATCTATGGTTAAAATTAGAATAAAAGTGACAAATTGACACTGCAACAAATAATGAGATATAAAGTAACATAAATGTTTGTCAGTTCAGGGAACCTTAAATGAGTGTTATACACAAAGAGTTAGATCCACATTTGCATAATGTGCGCTCCATAAAAATTTAAGCAGGGTTCAATTATGTTACATGTGGTTTAGAAGAAATGACAAACCACCTCCATACAACAAATCACCACTGCGCTCTGATCACATATGCAGTGAGCAAATAAAGTTGTTCTTTGAACTGATGATTTTAAAATCTGGACATATTTTTAAGTGTTAGGTAATTCTCAACAGCAGTTATCCAGTTGACTGGTGGAGAGAGCCCACTCTGTCTCTGCAAGTCCCAAAAATGAACTTGGAGATTAGTTTCACCACAAAGACTGCGCTGTGATGGCAGAATGTCCTCAAACTCTTGTATCACTTCCTGTGACACTGGGAATCCACAGTCCCTTGCATCAAACTGTAATAAAATGTAGAATAAAAACAGCAAATGCTAAGAATTTAACCCAACACGCAATTTTGTTTTATATTTTTTAAATTGAAGACATAAGCCAAAGGTTGACCCTCAATGTCCAATATGGTCATTACATTTGCTTCTACTACAAAGACACTTTGCAAATCAATTAAATACCCATTTTTTCTTCATGCATTGTAAATGTATTTTATCTAAGAATATCTGATTTCTTTTTTATACAATGATCTAGTTCTGATTTAAAATAATCCAATTATCGTCAAGTGAGGGACATTCCACTATACACTTCTGTGTCAGATATACTGTATGCAATCAATCACATTTTCTTTGAACATTAATGATTAAACTTAAGGGAAAATGAAATCAGATTTTTTTCTGAACATAAACCATATATTGCATGGATTTAATAGGAACCTGTGAGGCAGGTGATACATGGCTTCTGGTTTACCAGAATGACAAGAAGACTGAGGAACAGGACGGATGGTGTGGTTATTCCAGAGCTCTCTGTATTCATCAAAGTCTTTCTGCACGAGGCTCAAAAAGACAAACCGTAGAAGGCACGTATGCTCATGGCTGCCATTGAAAAGGTGTCTCTCTCTCAGGTCACTGAAGAGATCAATCCAAAACTGAGTCCTAATGATGGAATGAAAGTATACACAATGTTTTACTTAAGTGCTGGATTTGAATTTGAACAGTTATTTGGAATTGATTTTTTTAAATGTTTCAAACAAAAGGTATTATTTAAACTGCATTCCTATAAAAAAAAAATAATGTAAATTTTTTTTTTTTACAGAATCAGGAAAAAAAGATTTGCATTACATTTTAGTATAGTGTTATATAATACATGTTGTTGACTGCTGAAACCCTCTGTCATGTGATTAAATAGTTAATTTAATAAAACTTTTGTTTTGGAATTAATATTAATATTAAAAGGCCTGTACCTTTGCTTTCTGAAAAAGGACCACCAACTGTCGATTTGCTGATTTGCAGTTGAAGTGCCATACATGTGACTGAGGGCTCCTGCAAAGTCATCTGTATGCTGTGCTCTTAATGCACAGTGAATGGCTACCATAGTGCCATCTTCTGTCCCACAGTCTGTGCGAAGGCGTGCTGGAAGTCCGAACTCTGATACACACTGCAGGTAATTGTAAGCAATTATCCCTGGGTCGTTATTAGAGCTGCCACTTCTGAGCCACATCACTTTCCTAGAAAATCCATCAATGCAGCCACTGATGGCAACACCAAATGGTTTGAGCTTATCATACCCATCCACATGCCACACTTGGTTTGGTCCTGCTGTAAAGTATCCTCTTCGGACAAACCTGTGTCTATGGCGAAGTTGAACTCCAGAGGATCCAGTCTTCGAATTGAGAGCATTAAATCATCCCTTTTAACCGTCAGGAAATACTTCTGCCGCAATGTCTGCCACAGAGCTCTGTAACCGAAAAGCTGACCTGAGCCTGTCAGTTCATGTGTTATAGCTGCATTCACAGTACCAATGGGTGTATAGTCTGTCCTCCTTGTTAGGCCTGCATTCCTTAGTCTTCTCTTTAAGGTGCTCAGACTCATTAGGAATCCACAAATATAATCTTAAACATAAAAATGTAACAGCATTAACAAAAAAACACGTGCAATGTATTGGTGTGGTTTAGTTCTGTATGTCATACTATAACCTGGTTAGTATACATGTGATTATGTGTGACAAAGTCTGTTTGTCACACCAGAAACAGAGAGAAAAAGATTCACAAAATGTAGTTCTTATAATTTAATGGACAGAACAGTATCTAGAGAATCACAGTAAGAGAATATTATCTCTGGGCACAGTCTGACATGACACCTGGTCATCACCCGCAGTTCTAGGGGCATTCTCTATGACAAAGCTTACATCTCGCCCACATCAACTGCACAATCTTGGCAAAGTCGGCCACAGAAAGGGCAATACATTTTGATCTGAAGAACAAAAACAAGTTGACTGATCATGTAATGTTTAATAATGTAGATGCTAACACATTATGTATTTTTATGATAAATAATGTACTATGGCACATACCTGGCATCGAGTCTGGTGATATGGTTCATGCATCTGTGCCAATGTCCTCCGCACTCGAACCTCTGATGCATGAACTCTTGTGCAGCAAAGTGTCCCGTCATCATTTTACGTCCATAATATGGTCCAGTCTGTACACACCAATGAGTCAAAATTAACCAATAATAGTAACTTAGATACAAGATGATTACATAAAGGTGAAGCATTTACATGGCAAAGCTCAGTTTCTCTTTTTCCACTGGTAAATATTTTCTCAGACGTTTAGGAATATTATTAATATTTTCAATAAATATTTCATCTAGATATATATTGATTGTGGTAATCGACATAATAAATTCAGTGACATTAAAGAGCCACACAGATGGGAAATCAAAAATTACCTGTATTACAGTGTATGATGTAGCTGTCCATCAGTGTAAACAATGTGCAAAGTAATTAAACCAAAAAGTACACGATTTATAAAGTTATTGGCTTCTAAAGTAAGGAGTCGACTCTGAATCGCTGAAACGAGTCGTTATAGATTTCAAATCTTTTGGCCATCTCTATGTACGTCACTAGAACACTTTGCATAATAATCTCCGCCTACCGTCTTGGGAGAAACGAAACTCTGACCTGCCCCATCCCCCACACAGACGCTCTGGTTGGTGTGATAGTATCATGTCGAGGAGACAGTGTGTTTTTAATTGTAAAGGCAAGTTTGTTTTATTTTCACTGCCAAAGAATGAAGATCAGAAGAACCAATGGCTAAAATTCATTTTTACCACAATACCAGAGCAGTACAACAAATCCCTTTTGTTGTGTTCACAACATTTCAATGATGACTGCTTTTCTAATCTCGGTGAGTACAGCGGGATTTTCAAAGCGTTAGGCCATAAAAGAGGGTTCATTACCAACTTTATTTAGACCAACGAGCATCTCCGAATCACAACGCGAAGTATGATTATGAAGTTATGTGTTTGTTTTCTCCCGAGCGTCTTATCAGTATGTGTGCTGTCTGCAGCCTTTCTCTCCGCTGATCGTCATGTACAAACACATCATTAAAATGAAGTGTAACTCCGTGAATACTCAACGAAGAGACATGGGGGGGTTATCTATAGAAAGCTTGACATGTCTACTTTAAAACTAAACAAGTGCTGCTAACAGATATTGTGTGATAAAGTAATCCATATGAAAACAATGTGATGTCTGTTTTTCATGTCTCCCTTCGTTTTATCCAATGTGACCACGCCCCCGCGCTGAACGCGCTATTCAGATTCAAACTGAAGCGCGCTGCTTGAATACACCCACACAGAAGAAAAAGCAGCGAGACTGTTCAAGTTTTTTATTTTACTGTTTGCTTCGCGATGAGAGGAATAAGACATAATTCACCCCAAACAGATGCTAACGCATTGTTTACCATGAAGTTGTGTGCGGAACAACCAATCAAAACTGACTATGTCAGTTGACCAATCAGAACACAGTATGCTACCGAAAGGTGGGGTTTAAGGAAACTGAATCTTTTGAACAGCTTCGCGTGAACCGTTTGGGGATCTCTGAGAATTTAGGTAATTTTAATATGATATTTTGACAAAATGACAATGTTTTTTAACCTTGGATGGATTTAAACCTAATGTACAGGACTTATAAACAGTGATAGGAAGCTTAGAATTTTCATCTTACTGGCTCTTTAACAAAAAAACACGTCATCTAGGAAAGAACGTGATGGGGAAAAGAGCCACAGTGGATGTCCCGGGCCATAGGGGTGCTAACATCAGAATTTGTGCATCAATATCCACTGATGGAGCGCTGCTACACAATCACTAATAGGGCCACTCAACACTGAGCGTCTCCTTTTGTTCCTGACCTCTACACTGTAGTATGTGTAGTCGGGGTACAAAAAGCCACGATTTCATCTACGATGTGCCTGCTTGTGTGTGTGTGTGTGTGTGTGTGTATCATCATAACAACACACTGAGCAAAAACTGAAAAAGAAAATGTATGTTTTTGAGTGTGTGTTTACAAGTGTTCGTGTTTAATTTCATCTACTGCTTTCTGACAGATAAACAAAATCTTTGCAGTCAAAATGATATTATCCTCTGTCAAAATCAAACTAAAGCCAGACGACACACAAAACCCAACAAATAAATGTAGGGTGAAGTGAAAAGATGTTTTAACATGTTGTTAGCATGATGTGACGTTACTAGCATGTTTTAGTACACTGCCAGCATGATGTTAACAAGGTTTCCATGTTAAGTTTTCTCCATTGATTTCAGTTTAATATAATAACACTTGTTGGATTTGTGCTGGTCAGAGAAAGTAAAGGCTAACAGAGACTTTTGCAGATCAGATGAAACACATCATCTGGCTGGATCAGGTATAAGACTGCGTTTACAGCATTGTTTACTTCACTGAACAATGGGAGATAGATTTTTTTTTCATATATAACCATCAGCGTGACACATGACTTGTTATGATTTGTGTTCCAGGCAAAATTTGCAGTTATTTAATAAAACATATTTAAGCAAGTACTACTGAAAATACCTTCTTCAGAAAGAGTTCATTATTTCAATAACTTTGTCCTTGTAAATAACTCAAAGATGTTTTAATGCTTCAATATGAATCTCTTTGAAGTTATTCACGGAGTCAATGTCAGACCAGAAATCACAGACATCAACATGAAAGCAGACTTGGACCCTGTACTAACTTTATTAACAGATGTTAATGTGCATGCTTCACAAGCACATCAGACTATAGAAGACAATGGAAACTGTTATTTGTTTTCCAATGACCATCATCAACATGATATGTGACGAAATCATGATATAATCTATAATAATTTACCCCCAAAGTGTGTTCTGTTCCTTGTTTATTTCAATCACTTTTTCATTCCATAACTTTAGCTAATTCTTTTTATTTTACATAAAGATCGTTAGCTTTTCTAGTGATCTTGAAGACATCGATTGGCAGGTTCAGGTGTGTTTGGTTAGGGTTGCAGTTAAACTCAGCTCTGATTCTGAGATCATTTTAAGAACTGAATTTACTGATTTCTCCTGATTGTGGATCAATGGGCTTTAGTGAGCAGCATGTGTGGAGCAGTGCTACTGGTCATCTACTGGTCAAGTCATGAAACTGACACTAGCTATAAATATGTCCAATTACTACAATACTACTACACACAAACTGACCACAGACCACAACTTTCAGACACCATTTAATTGTTTTAGCTCAGCTGACACAGAATCAAACGCACAGGATTGTGGGACATCAGACAGCAAATAATACATGATGCTGCCTTCATAAATCTATCAGATTATACTCTAACAAATAAATATGATTATGTAAATATTATCTGAATTCACAATAAAATATCATAGTTACTGTTAGTAATTCTCTCTTGTTTAGAAAGAAAGTCATTGGCATTGGGTTCACTACTAGAGTACAGAAACTGAAGAAGCTGCTTCAGGTTTGTTGGTCTGAGCTGGAAGGTGGCGCTCCAGAAATGTCTTTGTATGATTTATTTATTTAGTAAATATATTTATGTAGATCATTATGGCTGTTATCATTGACACAATGCTCTGTCAAGTGTCAGATACTGTTTAGTTATTCATTACTGAATGAGCGGCTGGTGATTTTCCTGAAGACTGTTCCTCCGTTCTCCACATATTGTTAAACATCTCCTGAAGACATATTAATCATAATCTGTTCATCATTTTATATTTACACAATATGAAGTTATCCATTATTTATTCTATTATTTATTATTATACGTTATCTATCTTTTCATTTGTATTATTTTTCTGCTACAGCAAGTGAAGGGAATGTGAGCTCAGGGGTTTTAATTTTACACAATGTTATTAGATGTACAGTATTAGCTGTAGATTATACTTGCCATTTTGATTTATTGTTTCTGCAACAGCAACAATAAATCACAACACCAACAAACACCAGCAGCACCAGCAGACCCAGTCCCACAATCAGTCCCAGTCCCAGTCCCAGTCCTAGTCCCAGTCCCAGTCCAGTTTGATCTGCTTCTGTAGTCAGTGATGTATGAAGTACATGAAAGTCATACTCAAGTAAAAGTGCAGATATCTTACCAGAAAATGACTTTGCTAGAGGTTGAAATCACCATTTAGAATATTACTTGAGTAAAAGTCTTAAAGTATGTGATATTTATTGTACTTAAATATGAAAAGATTTGTTTAAGTCTTAAACGTACTTAAGTATTGACTGTAAAAGTACAAGTAAATGCAAAATGGAAAAGAAGCAAATACATATATATAAAAAAATAGTCCACATGTGAAATGAACACAGCCAGATGATGACAGCAAGTGAGTGTTAATGAGTGAATCACTGAGATTCAACTGATTCATTCAAACTTTGATTCATTCAGTGTATCATTCATTCAATGTATCGGAGTAAAAGTTTACATTTTAATTAGGAGATGTAGTGGAGTAGAAGTAAAAGTAGGCTGAAATATAAAAACTCAAGTAAAGTACAGGTACTCCCCAAAAATACTGAAGTAGCTAGTGAAACAAAGTATTATTACTTCATTACATCACAGCACTGTCTGTGATGGACAAAGAGACGCTGTGTTTAGTGTCATACTACAATGACAGAAGAAGAGCTGTAAATGAACAATATCAAGAATTTACTCACCAGAGACAGTAACACTGAACTGCTTGTATGATGAAGTTTTAGAGGATCTGTTGATGATCTGTAGTTTATAAAGTCCAGTGAGTTCAGGGCTGATGTTGATGATGGTGAGAGATCCGGTCTGATCGTCTGTCTTAGTCTGTCTCTGAGTCTCTCATCAGTGATCTCACATGATCCTGTCCCATCTGTGTTTCCCCTACACTTAGCTATATTCCTGTCCTCAAACATCCAGATGATCTGATGATATTCCTCTACACCGCTGAGTAGAGTTTCAGACTGTCCCAGCGCCATCTTCACTTCTTCTGTCTTCATTTCATCTTTCCCAACACCAAACACACCTGAAAACACAATCAATAAAAGCTGGCATTAAAAGTGACGCATTACAATATTGCTTTACTCCCTAAAAAAATAAACTAATTACGTTAGTTACTTTGTATAGAAAGTAATGCGTTACATTACTTTTGCATTATTTTCGTGTTACTTTTTTAACATGAACAGGGCTCGTTTTTAATATAATCAATTAGATTTATAGCAAATATAAAAGCCCTTTCACACCCAAAAAAAATTAATGAATAAACCTCAGACTGAAGGAAAAGTAAATTCACATCTGTACAGTAGAACACAGGAGAGGAAGATTCAACACTCTTCAGCAATAAAAAAACAAAAAACAAAATGAAGCACAATTGTTAGTTTATCTAAAGTAATTTTGCTTATTATTATGGTTGAACTGGATCATTAATGGTCAACAACAAAGACACTAGTTAATAAAATAGGATTAGATACATTTGTGTTATTTAACATGTTTAATTATTGCAGGTTTGCGTCATATTCTGAGTTTGGATTTCACTTTTTTTTTAAATTTATCTTGATGAATACTAAATCTGTTTTTTGAGAGTGGGATGGATTAATACATATTCAGATTTAGTCTAGAATTACAGTAACATCATGTTCACACACACACACACACACACACACACAACGTATTTCCGATTTCCCCCAATATGGGGACGGGAGACTTGTCAGTCAATAAATGGAAAAACAAAGTAATTGTAAACAATGTGTTACTTTTTTTAGCTCATATTTTCTTGTAAATTAAAAAGTACTGACCTTGTCTGTCAGTTGTGTCATCTGGTCATTGGCAGGGTAGTAGAGGCCTGGAACAACCACATGATTCCTGGTATGTTAATAATGTTCAAAACATAACTCTTGACAAGCAGTTGTTATTCATAAATTTAATTAAGGTTAACATTCCCCAAATGCTACAGGAAGAGGAATCCCCAACCATCTTGCACATGGTGGTTGAGGAAAACATATCTAAGCAGCACTACTTCCCCGTGGAAGTGAAGCAGCTGATCTGTACATGGACACACTGGGATCCTCTCTGACAAGGGTTTCTGACTTTAGACACAAGTGAACATGAGAAGGACACAGTAGAACAACTGTTTTCCGAGAAGTGGCCAGACATTACTGAATTGCTCAATAATACGGTCAACAAAAACATTCTGCCTTTAAAAGAGGCTTTAATTTCTCTAGTCGAAATAACCCAAAGATACTCATAAAGACCACGCGTCCTGGTTGTTATAAGCTGTATCATGTGCTCTTTTTAGAAATATAAAATGTTAAGCATCAACATGATGCTGACAAATGCAATTAACACAATTGTTGTTCTACTGTAGCCGACCGAACATGTTTTCTGTTATCTTTCAACTGAATCATCTGTGTAACAAAACTGTACATATCAAATCAACTTTCCAATAAACCACTGAACAGCTAAACATTTTAGTTGTAATAACAGCTAAACATTGTAATGCAGGCCTACTCTACCTTAATAATGTCACTAAGAGCTGACAAAGCTTCAGAAAGATCAGCTGCAAGACAGAGATTGTTACCGAGCTCTTCCTCTATGCACTTCAAGCACTGTGATGCAGTAGCCATCCACTGATCAACACAAAGTTTGCATCCAATCAGGCTTCTACAGCAGGTGTCAAATATCTATTGATCGATGGGTCCTGGAAAAAATATATAATGTGACAAAGTCAGCTGTTGTAGTCCCGGTGTGGGGTGTTAAGGCATGTTTTATCCTAGCTACTTTGAAAAAGACACGTCATGTAGTAAAACACATACTGTATATCTCATGTTACTATGATGACCTCAGAAAGTGTTAGTACACTCAAAGGGTTAGTTCTCCCAAAAATGAAAATCATTTCATTACTTACCTTCATGTCGTTACACACCTTTGAAACACTAAGATATGTTTGATGAAATCCAATGGCTCAGGTAGGCCTGCAAACCTCAGTGAAGAGAGAAGTGGACAGCAATGCCAATTAACCTCTCAAGATCCAGAAAGGTACTCAAAACACTACTTTTTGCGAGCCAAAACATTAAAAATAGCCAACTTCAACAATATCTAGTGATTGGAAATATCACAACACTGCTTCGAAGCTTTTTCCATGAAGCAGTGTTGTGATATCGGCCAGTTTGCCATTAACTAAATCAGCTATGTAAATCGATCTGGAAGACAACGCACAAATTAAACTAAAATTCTCCTCTTTCTCTCTCACACACCTAGACAGACAAACATTCGTTCAGTCACACAATCATTTCTGGTCAAGAAGGTACTTAATAGTTATTGTTTAAAAAAATAATAATAATAGGGCTACACGGAGCAGACATATGGGTTGTGACTGGCCCACTGACATTCATTGTGCTGTATTAAGAAAAGGGTGAAAATATAAAAGTGCCAAACTGCAAACTATCAAACCAGATCACATTATATTATACATCAACAGTGGAACAAATGCCCATGCTTAACTTGCAGTGATAAACAAAACAATTATCAACTACTCTGTATAAACTCGCAACTTAAAGTAAAAACACTGAATATCCAGTGATCAGGGAGTATTATACATCCTGAGATATAAAAGGCTACCCCTTCTAACTGTAAATTTTTGTTGTTATAAAAAAAGGACATATTCTGATTCATAACTTTACTGAGAATCCACATAAATACAGCAGAGTGCGAATTACCCCACCATGGGGAAAGTCGTGGCCTAATGGTTAGAGAGTCAGACTCCCAATCGAAGGGTTGTGAGTTCGAGTCTCGGGCTGGCAGGAATTGTAGGTGGAGGGAGTGCATGTACAGTGCATGTACTCTCTCCACCTTCAATACATGACTTAGGTGCCCTTGAGCAAGTCCCTGAACCCCCAACTGCTCCCTGGGCGCCGCAGCATAAATGGCTGCCCACTGCTCTGGGTGTGTGTTCACTGTGTGTGTGTGTGTGTTCACTGCTCTGTGTGTGTGCACTTCAGATGGGTTAAATGCAGAGCATGAATTCTGAGTATGGGTCACCATACTTGGCTGAATGTCTCGTCACTTTCATTATTGGGGGGTACTGCTCCTTCACTTCTTTTATTACCATCATGGTCCACTACCATATCAATCCCCACCGTGATCGCCGAGTGCAACATGTGTTGTGCAACACACATACAAGGTCTTAACATGTGACAAACTGATAATCAGTAGGCAATTATTATACAGTATATGAGAGGGTTGGGTCTTACCTCCATAAGACCTGCTTACTCTTTTAGCACCAAAAAAGTGCCCAATGTCTGTGTGCCCTTACCTTTTCCTCATAGTGTCTCAGTGAATAAAATCAAATCCTAGTTTCATTAAGATAGTATTAGGGTTCTCAGATGAAACTACATTTATCGAACTAAAAATATGAAATAATAGAATGTAAAAACAATACTAACCAATTAAAAACAAATTCAAATACTAGCATGTACTATTTAGCCTAGGCTACTTGGCTCTTTTTATGCTTCCACAGGTTTCACTGATGTTATGTTTGTTTTCAAATTCAGTTTAATTTTAATTAGTTTTTATAGTGGGTTTTTTGAAAATGCTTAGTTTTAGTTTAGTTTTTATTAGTTTTAGTGTTAGTATGTGTTTGTGTGTGTGTGTGTGTGTGTGTGTGTGTATATATATATATATATATATATATATATATATATATATGCGCCTGGTTTTTATTTTTATTTCAGTTAACGACAATGTTTTTTCCCCACCTAGTTTTTTTTCCGTTTGTTTTTGTTAACGATTATAGCTTTGAACCTCCCCAAAACTGATATTTTATATCTCTGACTATGTTTTATACCTCTGAAATGAGCGAGTCATGGAGGATCTTGGAGGAGGTGTGACAGATAATAGTTTTGATTTACTCTGCTTGACTGAAACCTGGCTAAAACCGAATGATTATTTTGGTCTAAATGAGTCTACTCCACCAAACTACTGTTATAAGCATGAGCCCCGTCAGACTGGTCGTGGCGGAGGTGTTGCAACAATATATAGTGATATTCTCAATGTTACCCAGAAAACAGGATACAGGTTTAACTCTTTTGAAATACTTCTGCTTAATGTTACACTGTCAGACATGCAAAAGAAATCTAATGTATCTCTTGCTCTGGCTACTGTGTATAGACCACCAGGGCCGTATACAGAATTCCTAAAAGAATTTGCAGATTTCCTCTCAGACCTTCTAGTTACAGTTGATAAGGCGCTAATCATGGGAGATTTTAATATTCACGTTGATAATGCAAATGATACATTAGGACTTGCGTTTACTGACCTAATAAACTCCTTTGGAGTCAAGCAAAATGTCACCGGGCCCACTCATCGTTTTAATCATACACTAGATTTAATTATATCGCATGGAATCGATCTTACTGCTATAGATATTGTACCTCAAAGTGATGATATTACAGACCATTTCCTTGTATCGTGCATGCTGCGTATAACTGATATTAACTATATGTCTCAGCGATACCGTCTGGGCAGAACTATTGTTCCAGCCACTAAAGAAAGATTCGCAAATAACCTGCCTGATTTATCTCAACTGCTATTTGTACCCAAAAATACACATGAATTAGACAAAATTACTGACAACATGGGCACTATTTTCTCTAATACATTAGAAGCTGTTGCCCCGATCAAATTGAAAAAAGTTAGAGAAAAACGTACTGTACCATGGTATAACAGTAATACTCACTCTCTCAAGAAAGTAACTCGTAGTCTTGAACGCAAATGGAGAAAAACTAACTTAGAAGTTTTTAGAATTGCATGGAAAAACAGTATGTCCAGCTATAGACAGGCTCTAAAAACTGCTAGAGCAGAGCATATACACAAACTCATTGAAAATAACCAAAACAATCCAAGGTTTTTATTTAGCACAGTGGCTAAGTTAACAAATTACCAGATGCCACCTGATTCAAATATTCCACCAACGGTAAATAGTAATGACTTTATGAATTTCTTCACTGATAAAATAGATAACATCAGAAATACAATAGCGAATGTAGATTCTACAGCATCTAATACTTCAGTTTCATCCATTGCACCCAAAGATAAACTGCAGTGCTTTACAACCATAGGACAGGAAGAACTAAATAAACTTATCACTGTATCTAAACCAACAACTTGTTTATTAGATCCTGTACCCAGTAAATTACTGAAAGAGCTGTTACCTGTAGCAGAAGAACCGCTTCTCAATATCATTAACTCGTCGTTATCTTTAGGTCACGTCCCAAAACCATTCAAGCTGGCGGTTATCAAGCCTCTTATTAAGAAACCAAAACTAGATCCTAGTGTACTGGCAAATTATAGGCCTATTTCAAATCTTCCATTTATGTCTAAAATTTTAGAAAAAGTTGTGTCTGCTCAATTGAGCACCTTCCTGCATAAAAATGATCTGTATGAAGAATTTCAGTCAGGTTTTAGGCCGCACCATAGCACAGAAACTGCACTTGTTAAAATTACAAATGACCTGCTCCTTGCGTCAGACCAAGGCTGCATCTCATTTCTAGTCTTACTTGATCTTAGTGCTGCGTTCGACACCATAGATCATGACATACTCATAGATCGATTACAAAACTATACAGGTATTCAAGGGCAGGCTCTAAGATGGTTTAGATCCTACCTGTCCGATCGCTACCATTTTGTTTACTTAAATGGGGAGTCATCTCATTTATCACCAGTAAAATATGGAGTGCCACAAGGATCCGTCCTAGGTCCCCTTCTATTTTCAATATACATGTTGCCCCTTGGTAATATTATTAGAAAATACGGAATTAGTTTCCACTGTTATGCTGATGATACTCAGCTATATATCTCAACGAGACCAGATGAAACTTCCCAACTATCTAAGCTAACAGAGTGTGTTAAAAATGTAAAAGATTGGATGACAAATAATTTTCTCCAATTAAATTCAGATAAGACAGAGATACTAATTATTGGACCAAAAAACACTACACAGAATCTTGTAGATTACAATCTGCAACTAGACGGATGTACTGTTACTTCCTCTACAGTCAGAAATCTGGGTGTTATATTAGACAGCAATTTGTCTTTTGAAAATCATATTTCCAATGTTACAAAAACTGCATTCTTCCATCTTAGAAACATTGCCAAGCTACGAAACATGTTATCTGTTTCTGATGCAGAAAAGCTAGTTCATGCATTCATGACCTCTAGACTGGACTATTGTAATGCACTTCTAGGTGGTTGTCCTGCTTCGTCAATAAACAAGCTACAGGTAGTCCAAAATGCAGCAGCTAGAGTCCTTACCAGGTCAAGAAAATATGATCATACTACCCCAATTTTACAGTCTCTGCACTGGCTACCTATTAAGTTCCGTATCAGTTACAAATTATCATTACTTACCTATAAGGCCCTAAATGGTTTAGCTCCTGCGTACCTAACTAGCCTTCTACCACGCTACAACCCATCACGCACCCTAAGGTCACAAAACGCTGGACTTTTGGTCGTTCCTAGGATAGCAAAGTCCACTAAAGGAGGTAGAGCTTTCTCACATTTGGCTCCAAAACTCTGGAATAGCCTTCCTGATAATGTTCGGGGTTCAGACACACTGTCTCTGTTTAAATCTAGATTAAAAACACATCTCTTTCGCCAAGCATTCGAATAATGTATCTTTTTAATTGTGAGTGTAGTTGCATCTGATCAAAGGTGCATTTTTATTCATTAGCTTGGGTTAAACTAATCTTACTTTGATGGATCAGCAGCTATGCTAATGATGTCTGTATTCTGTTTCTATGTTTCGCCACGGGATTTACATCCCGTGGTAACTAGGATTTACACAAGCTCCAGTCTGGATCCAGAACACCTGAGAAGAGATGATGCTGACCCTCAGAGGACCTCAGATGATGCTAACCCTGAATCAACAAACAGAACTAACAATTATTGCTAAATGTGTGACTGAATCATATAATAACTTAATTAATAATATTGATAGTTCATCGTCTAGCTGACTACGTCTTGTATTATTATTATTTTATTTTTATTTATTTTTTCTAAAATCCTGTCAAATGTGCACAAACTACTAGCTACTACTAAATATTGTAGAAACATAATTTTCTGTAAAGTTGCTTTGTAAAGATTTGTTTTGTAAAAAGCGCTATACAAATAAACTTGAATTGAATTGAATTGAACTGTCGCTGCAGATGAACCAGCAGCAGAAGAGGGTGGAGTAGTGCCGGTAAAGGAGAACGGCTGAGCGTCTGCAGCTGGGGGTGTTTCTTTCTCCACTTCATCCCCACGGACCTCATAATGTCCACCTGCAGTGAGGCCTAGGGCGCTGAAGTAACCTGACTGTGTCGGGAAAAGTGCTATATTCGAATTGTCTGTCAAGTGTAGAGTCTGCGATGAAACCTAAAAAAAAAAAAAAAACGTACTTTCCCCTTTAGAGCTGCTTTATAACTGGATACATTTGCCAACATCGACAAATATTGAACTGAATTGAACCAACATTTTACTGCCATTAAGCTGAATAATAATTACACAATTGTCTTACAGAGCTTGCATTTGTCACATATTAAGATTTCATTCCAGTTTATTTCTGTGAAGACCTGTGTACTGTATAAAGTGATAGGAATAAAGGTGACTTGACAGATTTGTGACGTGCTGGCAGTTAGAAAATGGGATAACTAAACGTAGCTTTCTAATTAAGTTACTGCCACTTGCTTATTTTTTCAGTAATCTAATAACACTGAGCAGATTTGTACTAACAAATGTACTGAAAAAATCGTCCTATTTCCTCGGCGCTCATATCATCATCTTTCAATGTTACTCTCTTGCTCCCTTTAAAATTAATAAACTGCTCCATCTTGCTGCTCAACTAACCTTCACGAATGCACCGTCTGGGACTTCATTGTAATTGGCGCAGAAAAGGTCATCTAAATATCCCGGGTAAACGCAAATTAACTTCGAAATTACAATTAGCATTTTTGTAAAACAGAAAAAAGTTGTATGTCAATTGTTTTATTTTAAATGTAATAAACATTTTATATATATTTTTTTTTCACCAGTTTAAAAAAGAAAAAGGAAGATACCACATTTTTTAAGTTTTCATTTATGGGTTAAAAAACGAAAAACGAATGGACGCAAAAGTACATGTAGTGATAGTATAGTTGTATATATAGAAACTAACCACTAGGTGTCAGTATTATTATACTTACCTGTGATATAGACAGACAGAGAGTTAGACCATCACATGTGTTGTTGCTGTTCCTGCTCGCAACCTGAAAGTGAATTAAAAGATAAGTTTAATTACAAACAGTGTCTTCATTGAAATAAGAAACATTACATGGTACCAGGAGTGGTCGTCATGGAAAGTGTTAAACTGCCTGACGCTGTAAACTGGACTGGAAACATTGATCACGAATGGCGTATGTTCAAACAGAGATTCACACTGTACTTGCAAGCAGTGGGCTTGGATGAAGCATCGGATGCACGAATGATTGCATTGCTTCTCACCGTCGCGGGACCTAAGTCAATAGAAGTGTTTAACACACTCGTGTTTGCACAGGCTGAGGACAAAGGCAAATATGACGTGGTGATGGAAAAGTTTGATGTGCACTGCACACCAAGAACGAGACTTTTGAGAGGTATGTTTTTCGCTCTCGTCTACAACAACAAGGAGAGACGTTTGACAGTTTCTTAATTGATTTAAAGTTGAAAGCTAAAACATGCAATTTCGGACTGCTGCAAGATTCAATGGTCCGTGACCAAATTGTGTTCGGCATCAATGATACAAAAGTGAGAGAGAGGCTTTTGAGAGAGACGGCGCTAACCTTGAATGAAGCAGTGCGGATATGTCATGCCAGTGAGATAGCTATTCAGCATGCTAAAACCTTTAGTGAACACACAAAGATGAGCGGGAGTGACAATTCAGCCGTAGCTGCAGTAACAGAGAAGATGCAGAAAAGCGGAATGAGTAAACTGAAACAGCAGAAAGAACTGTTTAACTGTAAGAGATGTGGCAAAAGACACCTGCCAAAGCAGTGCCCAGCTTATGGCAAAGTCTGTGCTAAATGTAAAGGGCAGAATCATTTTGCCAAACAATGCTTTTCAAAAGGTGGACAAAGTCAAAGAGAGCATGTGCATGCAGTGGAAGAAACATCCCTCAGGGACACATTCTTCGTTGGAATGGTGCAGAAGGCCGATATCAGTCAAGAAAGAACAGAACAGGCTGATGTGAATAGTGTTGCACGGGACAAGTGGATGACTGCTCTGGAAATAAATGGAGTAACAGTATCACTCAAGCTAGACACAGGAGCAAAAGTCAATCTGATTTCAGAGTATGATGTCAGAGCAATGAAAATCAAGCCGCGCATAAGTCAGAAAACCGTGCAACTCAAAGCCTATAATGCCCAGAACATTCCAACAAAAGGAACATGTACTCTCAGAGTAAAAGTTAAAAACAGAGAACATTACCTCATGTTTGTGGTTGTTCCAGATGGCCATGATTCTGTGTTGGGAGATAAGGCATGTGAAGATCTGGGTCTGGTAAGAAGAATATACACCATAAATAATGGAGAAACACAACAGTGTGGAACAAATCATGAAACAGTTTCCAGACATCTTTGAAGGATTTGGAGTATTACCATTCACCTACAAAATACAGTTGAAAAAAGATGCACAGCCAGTAGTTCACGCACCAAGACGGGTTCCAGCACCACTTCGTGAAAAGCTGAGGCAAGAGCTGGATAAAATGACAACAATGGGAGTCATAGAAAAAGTGGAAGAGCCTACGGAGAGGGTTAATTCAATGGCGTGTGTGAAGAAAGCCAATGGTGATCTACGTATTTGTATGGATCCAAAGGACTTAAATGCAAAGATACAGAGAGAACATTATCAGATTCCGACACGGGAGGAAATTATAAGTGAGATGGCAGGTGCTAAGTTTTTACGAAGCTGGATGCATCTCAGGGCTTTTGGCAGCAGAAACTACATGAGGACAGCACAAGGTATTGCACATTCAACACACCCTTTGGCCGCTTCTCCTGCTTGAGGATGCCGTTCGGAATTTCCTCAGCTCCTGAAGTATTCCACAGGGCTAAGAAACATGTAATCGAAGGCATCGAGGGTGTGCGTGTTTATGTGGACGACATTGTATTGTGGGGATCCACAATAGAACAGCACAACAAGAGGCTCATGGACATCCTACAGCGTGTAAGGAAGTATGGGCTCAAGTTAAATAGGAACAAGTGTCAGTTTGGAGCGAAGGAAATCACGTTCCTTGGAGATACGCTGTCAGAAAGGGGTGTGGAACCAGACAAGAGTAAGATACAGGCCATACTCAAAATGCCCAGACCCACAGACAGAAAAGCTGTATTGAGAGTGATGGGGATGATCAATTTCGTCGGGAAGTTCATACCAAACCTGTCTTCAAAAACTGTTTATTTGAGAGAACTGTTGTGCGATAAAGGCGATTTCAGATGGACAGCTGATCATGAACAAGAACGGGGACGACTGAAGACTCTCCTCACCACAGAGCCTGTTCTGACGTTTTTTGACCCAACAAAGAAGACAAAGATCTCGACGGATGCATCCAAAGATGGAATGGGTGCAGTTCTACCGCAGGCGGATGGAGAGAATTGGAGGCCAGTCGCATATGCCTCGAGAACGATGACTCCGACAGAACGTCACTATGCACAGATTGAAAAAGAGTGCCTGGGGTTAGTGTATGGATTGGAGAAATTTCACGGCTATGTGTACGGCTTACCGACATTTGTGGCAGAGACAGATCACAAACCATTAATTGCCATCATTAAAAAGAACTTGAACCAAATGTCTCCAAGAATCCAGCGACTGATGATGCGGCTGCAGAGGTATGATATGGAGCTAATGTACACTCAAGGGAAGCATCTAGTTCTGGCGGACGCTCTGTCCAGAGCTGTGGAACAGAGCGGAAAATGTGAAAGTTCCACAGAGACTGATGTGACTCAGCATGTGAACATGGTAGCTGAAGCTCTTCCAGTCACAGACACAAAACTCAAACAGATTGCAGTGGAGACTGGAAAAGATAAATGTCTGCAATTGGTCATCAAACATCTGAATGAAGGTTGGCCTAGAGGAAAATGTGCTCAGTACTACAACATCAGAACAGAGTTGAGTGTTGTTAAGGGATTTCTGCTGAGACAAGACAGGATCATTATCCCTCAGTCACTGCGACAGGAGATGTTAAAAAAACTGCACGAGGGACACGTTGGGGCCGAGAAATGTAAAAGAAGGGCTAGAACTGCAGTCTACTGGCCCGGAATAAACGCAGATATCGACAATTAAATTAAATTAAATTCAAGTTTATTTGTATAGCGCTTTTTACAATACAAATCGTTACAAAGCAACTTTACAGAAAATTATGTTTCTACAATATTTAGTAGTAGCTAGTAGTTTGTGCACGTTTGACAGGATTTTAGAAAAACAAGACGTAGTCAGCTAGACGATGAACATTATTAATATTATTAATTAATAGTTATTATATGATGCAGTCACACATGTAGCAATAATTGTTAGTTCTGTTTGTTGATTCAAGGTTAGCATCATCTGGGGTCCTCTGAGGGTCAGCATCATCTCTTCTCAGGTGTTCTGGATCCAGACTGGAGCTTGTGTAAATCCTAGTTACCAAGATCGTGTCAACCTGTGATACGTGCTTGAAGCATCATGCTCAGCAACAAAAGGAGCCAAAGATTATCACTGATCCACCGGATGAACCATGGCAGAAAGTTGGGACTGACTTATTCTTTCTGGACGGAAGAAACTATTTGCTGGTGATAGACTATCTGTCAAATTACCCAGAGATTGCGTTGCTATCCAATACATCTTCTGCTTGTGTGATAACACACATGAAATCCATCTTTGGGAGACACGGCGTTCCGCAGGTGGTTTGCAGTGATAATGGGCCATGCTACAGTGGAAGGGACTTCCAGAAGTTTGCTGAGGAATATGGGTTTCAACACGTGACATCGAGCCCATTATATCCGCAGTTGAATGGAAAGGCAGAGAAAGGAGTTCACATTGTGAAACTACTACTCAAGAAAGCAATGGACAGTCAATCAGATCCTTATTTAGCTCTGCTGAATTACCGTGCTTCTCCACTAGAACACGGTGTGTCTCCTGCTGAAATACTGATGGGGCGCAGATTACAAACCACACTTCCGTGCTTAGCAACACAAGACAAGAGAAAGTACCTGAAAAGAAAACAAAAGCACCTGAAACTGAGACAAAAAGCGAACTATGACAAGGCATCAAAAAGCCTAGAACCACTCTCCAATAATGACACAGTAAGACTTGAGGATTCCAATACCTGGACTAAAAGAGCCACAGTCCTGGAGGAGGTGAAGCCAAGGTCTTACACTGTCAGGACAGAAGATGGTCAGATCCTGAGGAGAAACCGGAGAAGTCTGCTAAAAACAAAAGAGACAGTAGAGAATACACATACAGTTGACACTGACTGTGCAGAGTCAACATCTGAAACACTTCCAGTACTGCATCACAATGAGCAAGCTAAAGAAATGCATTCACCTGTGCTGAGAAGATCCAATCGCACAGTAAAGCCTCCTGATAGACTGAACCTCTGAATATTGCTTAAACAGATCAGAAGCATTAGAATGTTCATAAATGAAAAGATAAAATAAAATGTAATCAGTTGATTATTGTTACTGTGACTGTAAAGCAAATAATTCTGGAGATTGTTATTTGATACTATACATCCTGTATAATGTGTACAGTGCTTACTTAGTGGTTAGATAATCTAGAAGTCATTAGTTGTAATAACTTATTCTTTATGTCTAATGGAGAGGGGATGTAGTGATAGTATAGTTGTATATATAGAAATGAACCACTAGGTGTCAGTATTATTATACTTACCTGGGATATAGACAGACAGAGAGTTAGACCATCACATGTGTTGTTGCTGTTCCTGCTCGCAACCTGAAAGTGAATTAAAAGATAAGTTTAATTACAAACAATTTCTTCATTGAAATAAGAAACATTACAGTACACAGACTGTTTAGCCTTTGTAATTATTATTAATATTTTCTTTCTCTTTCATAGTTCCAGTACTATTCCCGGACACCTTCTCTCTTAAACTCCTCCTTCTCAGGTGACTCATGAAAGTGAAACTATTACAGCGGGTCTGTTTTGTCGTATGAGGAAATAAACTACATTAAGAGAGAAACACAGTGAGTATCACGATTTAACAATCATGTTTGATATCCAAAATCAATCCTGACTGGTTTAAATGAAGTACAACAATAAGCGGTGTCAGATATTTGTTTAAATGACATTAGGAGATAAAACACAGAGTCTGTAAATCGTCAGATTACACTTTTACTTTTATTTTAACACAGTGCTTGTCTGAATTAGTTATGCAGTTTGTGTATAATTTGATTATATGTAAATATCAAGAAGTCAGTACTGATGTCTGATACTGAGATTGATTAATCTCTGATTCATAACTGACTCTGTGATCAACATCTGGATCTGCTTTTAGATGAAACCATGGCCTCCAGAATGAATCTCTCTGAAGAACATGACACACAGATAAAGACAGTCAAGAGGTGAGAAAACCTGAAATGTTTCACATTTATAATGTTCAGAAACAATAAATGCACACTACAATATCATTTTCATTTATAGTCAGATTCAGGGGCGTGAGTCAGATTTATCTGAACACATGGATGTGTCTGTGAGGAAAAAACGACGGATGGATGTTTCAGATCTCTGCAGAGAGGAAGACTCTTCTGTTGAGTCCAGGTGAGATATTATGAGTCTCATATTTACTGTAGCTGTGGTGTGTTATGGATATTGTCACCAGCTGTCTCTGTTGCTGCTGGATGTGTCTGTGTCTTTATCTATATGTGTGTATTGGTCCATTTTATTCTGTAATATATGAATGAAAAGAGCACATGGGGCAGATTCCTTTTATTCATAGAAAAATAATAATTTAATATTTTAACTCTCAAGTAACAACAGACTCCTCAAGTGAAAGATGAACATTAAAGAGAGATTGAAACAGTGAATGTGTTTCTGTCAGAGCAGAGTGTGATTTACAGAAACAGTTTGTATTTCTGTTATATTTCAGTCTGTGTCAGAATGAATCTCCTGAACCCAGCTGTGTGTCCATCAAGAGTGACCAGTCAATGGGTCCTCCAATTAAATTCAGCTCGGGAGACACATCTGCTGATCTGAGGTGTTTTTTTTATCTTACAGTATGTGAAATACAGTATATATGATATTCATTCATTTACTGGTGTATATTAAATACATTAATCCATATTTACAAAAATATAACATTTGTTTAACTACAGTCAAAAACATAAAGGAACGGAATCACAAACAGCAAAGAAGAACTTAGACTCCATTTTCAAGGTTGGTTTTGTGTGTGTGTGTGTGTGTGTGTGTGTGTGTGTGAACACAATAATCCTCTGGTAAAAAGTGTTAAGAAATGGTGAAATCTGTGAAATCCTCTCTGTAATAGTCATATTTACTTTCCTACACACACGTAAGATAAGTTGTAGTCCACTATAAAGCAGATCAATGTCCACTAAAGTAGAGAAGATGAATCCATATGTAACCTGACTGCTGCACAAAGATGAACATCAATCTAACAAACAGCCAATCCAGTCAAACTCTCTCTTTTAACCTCAGTATCTGTAGACGCTGATGTTTGAGCATACAGTGAAGTTATTAGCAGGTCTGATATAATTCAGTGATGTTTATTAATATTCATGCTTTAACTCTTGTGTATTGATCCTTTGGTTCACCTTCTCTGTGACTGAATGCAGGTTTATTGTTTGAATATTTACTATGATTCCAGGAGATTGAGCACAAAATCATCTCTGAGTTAAAAAGCTTTAAGAGACTACTGAGTCCAGATTACCCAGAATGCTCTGAAAGAGACCGTTATGATGATGAGGGTCATAACAGAGTCAGAGAGGGTCTTCTGAAGATCACACTGCTCCTCCTGAGGAAGATGAACCAGACAGACCTCGCTGACACACTACAGACCAGTAAGAGCTCTGGATCAGCAGATTATAGATGTGTTTTTATTATCAACCTTCTGTCTTCAGTCACTAATGTTCCTGAATGTCACGACACAATCTAATATCTAACAAATCAAAACTAAAAATACATTTCTTAAATATTGCTCTGTCAATAACAACAATTATTTCCTTTGCTCAGAACTGATGCCTGATCAACAAAAACTCAGATCCAGACTACAGGATAAATATGAGAGACTCAGTGAAGGACTGTCCAATCATGGAGACTCAACACGTCTGAATGAGATCTACACAGAGCTCTACATCACAGAGGGAGGCAGTGGAGAGGTCAATAATGAACATGAGGTGAGACAGACTGAGACAGTGTCCAGGAGACCAGAGACACAGGAGACACCAATCAACTGCAATGACATATTTAAACCCTCACCTGGACAAGACAAACCCATCAGAACTGTGCTGACTAAAGGAGTCGCTGGAATTGGAAAAACAGTCTCTGTGCAGAAGTTCATTCTGGACTGGACTGAAGGAAAAGCCAATCAGGACGTTCATTTCATATTTCCACTTCCTTTCAGGGAGCTGAACTTGATACAGAAACATCTCAGTCTTGTGGATCTTCTAAACCACCTTCACACAGAAACCAAAGAATTAAAGTCAGCAGATTATGAGGACTACAAAGTCATGTTCATATTTGATGGTCTGGATGAGTGTCGACTGCGTCTAGATTTCCAAAACAGTCGGAGCTTGTCTGATGTGACAGAATCAGCTTCAGTGGATGTGCTGCTGACCAACCTCATCAAGGGGAACCTACTTCCTTCTGCTCTCCTCTGGATCACCTCTCGACCAGCAGCAGCCAATCAGATCCCTCCTGAGTGTGTCCACCAGGTCACAGAGGTACGAGGATTCAACGACCCTCAGAAGGAGGAATATTTCAGGAAGAGAATAAATGATCCGAGTCTGGCTGATAGAATCGTCACACACATCCGATCATCAAGAAGTCTGTTCATCATGTGTCACATCCCAGTCTTCTGCTGGATTTCAGCCGCTGTTCTGGAGAGGATGATGGGTAAAGCAGAGAGTGCAGAGATCCCCAAGACTCTCACACAGATGTTCACACACTTCCTGATCTTTCAGACCAAACTGAAGACACAGAAGTATGATGGGAAATATGAAATCAATCCTGATCAGGCTAGAAAGATTATTCTGTCTCTAGGAAAACTGGCTTTTGAACAGCTGGAAAAAGGGAACCTGATCTTCTACGAGGAGGACCTGAAAGAGAGCGGCATTGATGTCAGAGAAGTGTCGGTGTACTCAGGAGTTTGTACCCAGATCTTCAGAGAGGAGTCTGGACTGCAGCTGGGGAAGGTGTTCAGCTTTGTTCATCTGAGTATTCAGGAGTTTCTTGCTGCTTTATTCAAGCTGCTGTCCTTTTCTGAACAAAACACAGGACTGAAGAATGAGTTCAGGTCATCAATGATCAGTTTACTGAAGAGAGAAGTGGACAAGGCCTTACAGAGTGAGAACGGACACTGGGATCTTTTCCTCCGGTTCCTTCTCGGTCTCTCTCTAGAGTCTAATCAGACTCTCTTACAAGGCCTCCTGAGAAAGACAGTAAGCAGCTCTGATATCAACCAGGAAACAGCTGCATACATCAAACAGAAGATCAGGGAGAATCCCTCTCCAGAGAAATCCATCAATCTGTTCCACTGTCTGAATGAACTGAATGATCGTTCACTAGAGCAGGAAGTACAAACATACCTGAACAAAAGAGATGACTTTTGTCTCTCTGGAGTCTCTCTGTCTGCTGCTCAGTGGTCGGCTCTGGTGTTTGTGCTGTTGAACTCAGAAGAAGATCTGGATGAGTTTATACTGAGGAAATATCATTATTCAGAAGAATGTCTTCTGAGGCTGCTGCCAGTGATCAAAGCATCTAGAAAGATTAAGTGAGTATTTTACAGTGTCTTTGTTTTATTGACTTTATTTTATACAGCAGGTCTGTGTTTCTCTTCACTGTTTCTGTATATTTTGAGCTCTTTCTTATTTGACACACTCAGCTAACATCACAGATCGCTCTACTAATGATCTGATGAGTTGAATCAAGTGTGTTTGATAAGAGAGATTCATCCAAACTCTGCAAAGTTGAGGTGTCTTCAGGAACAGGGTTGTGACTCTGATTTTACAAATATTGGATTGAGATCATCATCAATCACATTTATGGTGCTGCCATTTTAATTTTTTTTTTCTTCAGAAAAAAAAAAAAAATTAAAAATATAAATATATTAACATGGATGAGGCTATAATTTCATGACCAGTTGTGGTCAGCAATGGAGTAGCTTTACTTCGTTACTGTAGGGGAGAGTGGGGTGATTTGTGCCAGGGGGGAAGTAGTTCCACCCCTTGTTTCTGGAAAACCATTGAAGAAATTGGTCATGTGACCACATAATTTTAAAAAGCCATCCATTTTACTCATCCTCCAAAGAAGAGAGACACATGGCATGAGAGGTAATCACATTTTAGCTCAAAAAACTGTTTTTTTTTCCTTTCAAAGTAAAATTTCTATGATCAAGGTTTTTTGATTGTAGCGTCTGAACAATTCTAGAAAAGTTTGAAAACATTTCACACGTGTTTTAGTGCTTTTCCAGGCTACGCAATGGGTCTATACAGTTAGCATGATGTTAGCTCTTAACTGCTGGATCATGCTAGTTTTTCAAACTTGTGGGTATGGGGTGATTTGTGCCAAAGGGCCTGGGTTAAGTTGTGCCAGTGGCACAACTCACCCCCACTTATGATTTATTTTCAACACATTATTAATTTGTAATTGTACATTGCACTCTTGCATTTTAGCACTTAAACTATGTGGCATTCTTAATTTTAGACGAAAACCCATTATGCCACGCACTTATACAAGGAAGACCAACAGGGCTTCAACTGCTCTTGTGAAGTTGGACAGAGCAGTGAAAGAGATGCAACAGGGAAAAACCATAAGTCAGGTGGCAAGGGAGATGAATATCTGCAGGATGACCTTGAAAAGATTCAGGGAGAAGAAAAAGGGTTGCCATGATTTTGCCAAGTAAGACATGTTCCTGGATCAACATATTCTGATGATCCTAGATCAACATTATTGTCCAAAAATATAGACTTAACCCAATCCCAACCCCTAAATCTAACCTTACCCATAATTTAGTCCTAAAATCAGTGGGAAATGATAGCTGATTAACAATGGTTTAGAAGCTCCTAATCCTGATTGTAAGCCTAAAAAAGATATTTCCTGAAAAGTTATATCTCACTTCTGATTGGTTGATTGGAATGATGTTCCTGGATCAACAAGGATGTTGATCCAAGAACATGTTGTACTTGGTGAAATAATGCTCGCCAAGAAAAAGATAGAAGTAACAAAGAAAGGGTATAAGAGAACATATCTAGGACAGGTAATCATCAATCATAGGATAACATATTCTCTCTCTCTCTCTCTCTCTCTGTCTCACACACACACACACACACACATTTAAAAAAAATAATGAAGGGGTTATCCCTGAAGGTGATGTGCTCAAGAAACTACCCACACCCCAGTTTATATTCCCCTGAAGCATTTACAAGTGGGATGTTAAGTAGTATGCCAAATCCAGACCAGACCTACATACCGACGGGATAATCTGGAGAAGTGAGATGGCCATGCCTCATCAGTGTTTGACTTACCTGCAATTTGTTTAATTTAGCTAACAATGATTTTAGTTTTGAGTTTGCACTGTGTTATTAAAGAGAAGTTTTATTCAGTTTTTAAGTCGCCTAAGTCACAATAGGATTTAAAAAAAATTGCCTACTAACTTTATTCTTATGTTACATAATTGACCGACAGCGTTCTATGTATGTCAGGTATATATTACCAAAGCCTTTTTGCCTGAAATGATTCACAAATATCATATATTGTGTATTTAAGTTTGTGCTTTCCTAAAAAGTACAAAATATGTCTTATTCCAACAGTTTAATAGGGTGACAATATCTGAATAAACCATAAATTTATAATTTTGTATTGAATTTGTCTTGCTTTCATATAGCATTACTTGTGGATCTTCTAAACCACCTTCACACAGAAACCAAAGAATTAAAGTCAGCAGATTATGAGGACTACAAAGTCATGTTCATATTTGATGGTCTGGATGAGTGTCGACTGCGTCTAGATTTCCAAAACAGTCGGAGCTTGTCTGATGTGACAGAATCAGCTTCAGTGGATGTGCTGCTGACCAACCTCATCAAGGGGAACCTACTTCCTTCTGCTCTCCTCTGGATCACCTCTCGACCAGCAGCAGCCAATCAGATCCCTCCTGAGTGTGTCCACCAGGTCACAGAGGTACGAGGATTCAACGACCCTCAGAAGGAGGAATATTTCAGGAAGAGAATAAATGATCCGAGTCTGGCTGATAGAATCGTCACACACATCCGATCATCAAGAAGTCTGTTCATCATGTGTCACATCCCAGTCTTCTGCTGGATTTCAGCAAAAGATTAAAATGTTCTGTTTTACTTCAGAAATCACTGGCACAATTTACCCCAACGTATTCTCCCAAAAGGCACAACTTACCCCACACCAGGGGCAAGTTGTGCCACGAGACCACTTTTTTCCCAAAAGTTATATTTCTGAAACATTTTATTTCAGATCCAAAGTTACTGTTCTCAGGGATGCACCACATCCTGAAATATATGTACATTCTAAAGTGAAAGAGATTACTGTCATGGTCTCACTTTAAAGTCACTTGGAGTAAAAACTGGCACAACTCACCCCACTTTCCCCTACTTAAATCCATTTTTCAAGTATCTGTTCTTTCCTGGAGTAGTTTTATTTTGAGTAACTTTGACTCGATCATGATTCTAGACTCTCTCTCCTCCTGCACTGGGTCATGCAGCCGCGAGACTCTGATCAGAGAGTGATCGCTTCTGTGTCCTGCAGTCTGGATAGGCTTTTAGTTAATGTGCTTTGATTTTTTTACTATTTTAATTACAGCGATAGACATAGTATGATTTGATTCACTTGCAATATCAATTGCAAAAAAAAAAGGCAGGATTTTCTGCTATTTATACTACTTACTGCAAATAGTGACAATATCTGCACCTCAATATTGTAGTATATTATAAAATAGTATGCAATATTAACTTTTACAATCAATAATTTATTAATATAATAAATTTTAATTTAAAATATTAAATGGACGTCATTTTATTGGGAAAATAAAGGCCTCCTACACTTATCCTAACCCTACCCGATACTTTATTTTCAACTTTTTGATTATTTCCTTCATTTTCTTAAAAATTAAACGCATTTCTGATGTAATTTGAAAAGGGAGAAAAGTTTGTCATTAGACGGATCTGAACCCGGGTCGATCGCGTCAGAAAGAACAAGACAGAGATTTTACCATCTGCATCACTGAAGCAGATCAAGAATCAGATATCTTTAGTCATTTTTAACAGCTGATTCACACGTTGTGGAGCAGAGTTAGTATAAGTAGCCTCTGTGAACAAGGTTCGCTCGCTATCCTCAATCCTGGTTGTTATTCAAATGCAAGCTGAAAGATATTATTTGACTTTTCAATCTACACCACTGCTTTTACTTCACTACATTTCATAAAACATATGGTTGTGTCTATGTACTTGTCAGGAGATGGCGTTGTAGTCCACATGTTGATACCTATAAAAGGTGTGGAGTAAGAATGGAAGTTGTTGCACCTGCTTCCCCAATCATGTAAATGGCTGGCACTGTTGTATTGCTTGTGGGTTTGAATAAACCTTGAAGAATTGAGAAACTGTCTTGTCTTCATGATTACTTGGACTTGGACTTAACAAATTGGCGACGAGGATTTTGCTGTTCTACATGAAAGATGTCTGCTATTGCTTCTTTTCCTACGCCATTCTTACCATGTCCGAGTGAGCCGTCTATTCCTTTTGGCGTCTGGTTAAAAATGTTTGAGAATTACTTACTTGTCATAAATGCATCAGGAGATGACTGGCCAGTTGCAAGAAAGCGAGCGTTGTTTCTTCATTGCTTGGGGACAGAAGGGCAGAGATTATTCAATACTTTACCAAACCAAGCAGAAACAATGGAGGATGCTATTGAGACTTTGAAACTGAGCCGATACTGAGCCGGAGTTTGTTGCATTTTTGTGTTCTGAAATGTCTGCTGTGTCTCCAACTGAATTTGCTCTTGCTTCTGCATCATGCTCAGAAATGACTGCATTACGTGCTCAGATTGTTCGTGAATGGCCCTCTTCCATATTTTCAAATATGTCATGAACTTGCTGTGCAAAAGGACTATGTGTTTAGAGGGTCACGTCTTGTGGTTCCTGTTGCATTGCGACATGTTTTGGTGAATCGTGCCCATGAAGGTCATCAAGGAATAGTGCGTACGAAACAGTGCATTTGTGAACTTACTGGTGGCCTGGTATTGACTGCTTGGTTAAGGAACAGATCAAGAATTGTGAAGTTTGCTTGTCTTCTGATAAGGTTACAACTGTTCGTGCTGCACCCTTACAACCTGTACCTTTTCCAATTAAGCCATGGGAAAATGTGGCTGTTGACATTGTTGGCCCATTTGAAACCGCTACCTGGGATTGTTGGTACATTATGACACTGATTGACTATCATAGTAAGTGGCCAGAGGTGGCATTCACTTCTCCAATCACAAGTAAAAATGTGATCAACTTCTTGACGTCAGTTTTCAGCAGATTTGGAAATCCTCATTACATTGTATCTGACAATGGATGTCAGTTCAAGTCAGTGGAGTTTGCTGCATTTCTGAAAGATCGAGACATTCAACACATACATACGTCAGTGTATCATCCAGCTGCAAATGGAGATATTGAGCGATTCCATCGAGTACTGAAGAGTTCTATTCAATCTGCTATTCTGTCTGGAAAGCCATGGAAATCAACAGTGACAGACTTTCTTCAAATTTACCGTGCTACTCCCCATGCTGTTACTGGACGGTCTCCTTCTGAGGTACTCTGTGGTAGAAAATTGCGCACTCGTCTAAATGTTCTCCGCCGCTCACGGAGACCTGCAGGAACCTGGGGGTAGGACAGACGAGGCAAGAGAAAAGGAGATGGAAGGAGGAGCGACAGGGACGAGAGAGGGGAGAGAGGAAAAAAGAAAAAAAAAATTCCGGTTCCCAGACGCACTGTTGCTCGGCCCTCCACCAGCTGGGTGATCTCCTCCGCGGTGCCTGGCGGTGGCACTGGACGGCCCTCGGCGGACGGCACGACACTCCTCCGCCGCCCAATGGACGGTGACGGCTCCTCCGATTTTGGGAGCCGGCAGGAGTCCCCCGTTCCCTGCCCCTCCGGATTCCATCGCGGAGGCAGCAGGCTCCGGCCCCCTGGCAAACGGCGCCGACTCATCCGCTCTCTCATGGACGGCAGCCGCCCCTCCATATCGTGGGCGGCCGGCAGCGAGCTCGCCCGTCCCCGGCAACTCGCTCCAGCCCACCGCCTCGAGCGTCCATGGAGGCACAGTCTTCGCCAGCTCGAGGGCACCGCGGATTCACCACAGCGGCAAAGGATCTTCAGCAGCGCGTCCCTCCTTCTCCCGGGCTTCGGCACCACTGTAACGAATTCACTCTTCGTAATCATCGGGAAGAAGGAGGCAGGAACCGGCGCACAATCAAAACATTTTAATATTCAAAATAAATACAAAACAGCACACCAGCCCCTCGCGGACGACTGGTGCGCGCAAATAAAAAGCAAAACATAAAATAATGTCCAGGCCTGGTCCTCTCTCGTCCTTCACGGTTGTCGCTCCAGTTTTATATCCTTCCATCTCCTACGTGGGACTCGAGACAGGTGGTGGGGCGCAGGTGCAGCTCATCTCCAATCACTACACCTGGCCTCACTCCTCGTTCCCACGTCTCTCGGCCCCGCCCCACTCGTCACAGTGTCATTGTCTCAAAAGAAGATGAAAACATACACAGACCTCAAACGAAGAGCCTGTACTCCTGAGTTCAAACCTGGAGACTGGGTGCGTATAAAAATTCCAGTTCATGTTCCAAAAGGACATCCTAGATTCTCAAAGCCTTTGAAAACTTGGTCCATGCACTTACCAGTTATCAGATGGAAAAAACTGGCATGCATCTCATCTTTCTCCAACTTGTGCACCTCTGGAAAATGCCATTGAGAGTGAACTGGTGTCCTTGCCCCTCCAGTCTGTTCCTTCCTCTACGGTGTTGCCTAAAAATGAACTTGTGAACTTGCCTAATCAAATTGTTTCTCCATCTGCTCCTGTAAGGTCTTCATCACGAGTGAAACACCCTCCACGTTGGTTGCATGATTATGTTACTTAGTACAAAAGACATTGATTATCTTGTGCTAAATGAGAAATTAATTCTAGTTCTAATATGTCTGGTTACAGAATGTAGAATATATTGTTAAACTAACTGAATTGGATGTAAATTTTGTATAGGTTTTGCCTATTGCACCATGTAATTTGGGTGGAATTTACGGTTTTGAGTAAAGGGGGAATGTTGTGTCTATGTACTTGTCAGGAGATGGCGCTGTAGTCCACATGTTGATACCTATAAAAGGTGTGGAGTAAGAATGGAAGTTGTTGCACCTGCTTCCCCAATCATGTAAATGGCTGGCACTGTTGTATTGCTTGTGGGTTTGAATAAACCTTGAAGAAGTGAGAAACTGTCTTGTCTTCATGATTACTTGGACTTGGACTTAACACATATCATTACTCCTTATAATATATCACGTGCTCTGAGATGCAGAAGCGGTGTCTGATTCAAGAACGAACTGATTCTTTTCAATGAATCTTTTAAATCGGTTCTTAAACCGCACGAAACAATTCATTCAGGAATTAGAACGATTCGATTGCAGCTGTTCTCGAGTCGACAACTGTGACGGCTGGTGAAAGGACAGTCTGGAAACAATCGCGAGTTAATGTATTTAATGAGAAATTGTTTACAAAGACACACAAAGACGATGACACGGGAACAATCCAGAGGGATGATCAAGGCGGTGAGAAGTCCAGACGGTAATGGAGTGCAGATGAGGAGTCCGGGTGTTGACGGCGTGAGGCAGCAGGAGAGAGTGGCACAGGAACTGCGGGGAACAGAGCAGAAGGTAAGTGTCCGTGGCTGAGTGATCGTGCGGAGAGTGGATGAGGTTCTGGGGAAACACAGACATCCAAACGCAAACTACACAGAAGCCAGACGGGGGTAAACACAACGACATGAAACAACGATCTCACAAACACAGGACGTGAGACAAGCCATTATATAGGAGATGAGTAATGAGTGGCAGCTTTTGCTGATACAATTAACGGAGACGCCCACAACTAATCAGTGCAGACGCAGAACACACAGAATTCACCACAAAGTGTAAACAACCCGAGATCACGGTTTACCAACCGTGACAACAACTCACTGATTCAAATGAACCGTTTAGTGCGAGTCTCTGAACTGAATTCACAAGTAAGAACCGGGAGATCTTGTGAGCGCGCGCGACTGATGCTGCTAAAAGTAAGTTGTTATTAATGTCGAATTATAGGATTAATTATTGAAACTGAAAATCTTATTTGGGTCAAAACTGTCAGTTGTTTGTGAAGTAAATCTGCTGTAAAGGGTGATCTATTCAAGCCCACTGAAATGCGTGAAGTCAGACACATCCATCAGTGTCACTCAGGTTTTAGGTAACGTAAAAAAAAAGAAACATTAAAATAACACAAATTAACGACAACAGCTTTATTAGCCCTATGTGACGTCTGTTTTCATATTGTTTATCAACAGTAAACATTTTTATGTCGTTTGGATTAACTAGCCGAGTAGACAGATATTAATGTTTCTTCATAACCAAACTGAAAATAAGTAAATATTGTTAGCTGATGCTTGTCAGACACAGACGAGGACACAGAGGATTCAGTGATATAGTGTTTAATGTGAATCAGAGGTTTCAGACACAGGTGAATCTTGACACGTAGAGGACACAGAGATAACACAACTTTCCTTTAGGTGAATGATGATACAGATGACGACTCAGACGAAGACGATGGGAACAGGAATACCGATGAGGATGAAGAGGGTTCAGCAGATCAGGTAGGTTAGACGAAAGGCGTTCAGGTAAGTGAGGAGATCGGTGCAAGACCAGACACTGGGTGATGGAGACTGATGGCTTTATATGTGGCACTGGTGATGATGCACAGGTGTTCAGAATTCTGGTGATTGGGGACGAGTGGGTGTGGCGTAAGTGTCTGATTCCGGGAGTGTAGAAGGTGTGGCTGTGACAGTACCCCCTCCTCCACGGGCGGCTCCTGACGGCTGGGATCTTGTGCGACGACGGGTCTACCTCGGCCACGGGGAGCGGGGCGGTCTGGATGGTCTCGGTGAAAGTCAGTGAGAAGGCTGGGGTCCAGGATGTCGTTACGATTAACCCAGCAACGCTCCTCCGGGCCGTAGTTCTCCCAGTCTACAAGGTACTCCAATTGAGGACCCCGTCGTCGAGAGTCGAGGATAGCTCTAACCCGGAAGATGTCGTTGTCCTCTTCGATGGCTGGAGGAGGAGGTACGGCATCATCACCAGGCTCTGTGGATGGAGGAGACAAAGGTTCAGTGAAGGGTTTGAGGAGTGAAACATGGAATGAAGGTGAGATACGGTACTGTGCAGGTAGCTGGAGTCTATAGGTCACTTCGTTCAGTTGCCGTTCAATCGTGAATGGTCCGATGTATCGGGGACTCAGCTTACGGCAGGGCAGCCAGAGGCGGATGTCCCTCGTCGAGAGCCAGACTTGCTGTCCAGGTTGGTATTGCGGCGTAGGTCTTCGACAAGCGTCCGCTTGCTCCTTATGCCTCCGCACTGCCCGCTGGAGATGCACGTGAGCCGAGTCCCAGACCCTCTCGCTCTGTCGGAACCAGTGATCTACCGCTGGGACCTCCGAGGGCTCACCTGACCATGGGAAGAGTGGAGGCTGGTATCCGAGGACACATTGGAAGGGGGTGAGCCCGGTGGTAGATTGCTGGAGGGAGTTCTGAGCGTATTCTGCCCAGGGTAGGTACTGGCTCCAACAGGCCTGGTTACGGTGGCAGTATATCCTCAGGAACCTCCCAAGCTCCTGTATCTTACGCTCCGTCTGGCCGTTGGTCTGTGGATGGTATCCTGAAGAGAGGCTGACGGACACCCCTAGAAGACGGAAGAAAGCTGACCAGACTCTGGAGATTAATTGGGGACCTCTGTCGGAGACGATGTCCTCTGGAATGCCAAAGTGACGGAATACATTGTGGAATAGTGCCTCTGCCGCTTCAAACGCAGTGGGAAGTCCTTTGAGAGGGATGAGTTTACATGACTTCGAAAACCTGTCGACCACTACCAGCACACAGGTGTAGCCTTGAGAAAGAGGGAGGTCAGTCATGAAATCTATGCCAATATGGGTCCATGGACGTTCAGGAATGGGCAGAGGCACCAGTTTACCTTCCGGGAGTCTTCTAGGGGTGTCTGCTATGGCGCAGACGGAGCATCCCTTGAGGTAGCGGACAGTATCCAGAGCCATCGATGGCCACCAGTAACGCTGTTGAAGGAGCGAGAGGGTCCGCCTCCTGCCTGGATGTCCAGATCCCGGAGAGGTATGAGCTAAGTCCAGGAGGGTAATCCGATGTTGAGGAGGGACGAAGAGTTTCCCTTCTGGACCTCCCGGCGGAGCAGGGTGTTGAAGGTTTTCTTGTTCAATCAGATGATCAATATTCCATTGGATGGGACTTACTATCATGGCTGGAGGGAGGATTGGTTCAGGAGATTCGGGTTCAGGATCTGCCTGATGAAGACGGGAGAGGGCATCGGCTCTATTGTTCTGGGAGCCAGGGCGATAAGTGACTTTGAAGTTGAATCTCGTGAAGAACAAGGCCCATCTAGCTTGGCGATGATTCAGTCTCTTAGCTTCACGGAGGTATTCCAGGTTCCGGTGGTCTGTTACTACCTCGAAAGGGAACTGGGCTCCCTCCAGCCAGTGACGCCATTCTTCCAGAGCCAGCTTGATGGCCAGTAGTTCACGGTTACCAATGTCATAATTCTGCTCCGCCGGGGATAGCTTCTTCGAGAAGAAGGCACATGGATGGAGTCTTGGGGGATCCCCCTGCCGCTGGGATAGTACTGCTCCGACCCCGGTTGATGAGGCGTCCACTTCCACGATGAACTGTTGGTTAGGATCAGGGTGGACTAGGATCGGAGCGGTCTTGAAGGCTTGTTTAAGTTGGTGGAAGGCTTCAGTGGCCACGGGGTTCCAGGACAGAGACTTGGGCCGGTTCCGGAGGAGAGAAGTTAGAGGGGAGCTGAGTAAACTGTAATCTTTGATGAATCTTCTATAAAAGTTGGCAAAGCCCAGGAAGCGTTGGAGCTCTTTAATGGAACCAGGTTGAGGCCAGTGTGTGATGGCGTCCACCTTCCCCTGGTCCATCTTCACGCCACGTGGGTCGATGATGTATCCCAGGAACTGGACTGAGGGCGTGTGGAACTCACATTTTTCTGACTTGAGGTAAAGGTGGTGTTCCCGGAGTTTTCGGAGTACGAGTGTGACATGTTGGATGTGTTCCTCCTTGGATGTGGAGTAAATGAGGATGTCGTCGATGTAGACAATTACGAACTGGTTAAGGTATTCTCTGAAGACTTCATTCATATAATTTTGGAAGACGGATGGACTGTTGGATAACCCATACGGCATGACCCTGTATTCATAGTGCCCGGAAGGAGTGATGAAAGCAGTCTTCCACTCGTCCCCCTTCCGGATGCGGATCAGGTTGTAGGCGCTCCTCAAGTCCAGTTTAGTGAAGATCTTGGCTCCGCGTAGTTGTTCTAACGCCGCTGGGACCAGGGGAAGAGGATAACTGAATTTGACGGTTTGAGAGTTGAGATGGCGATAGTCGATACATGGCCTCAAGCCTCCGTCCTTCTTGGCCACGAAGAAAAAGCTGGAAGCGGCAGGGGAAGTAGATGGTCGGATGAACTCCTGAGTGAGGGCTTCCTGTATGTACTCCTCCATGGCCTTCTGCTCTGGGATGGACAGTGGATAGACTCGTCCTTTAGGAAGGGTTGCTCCAGGCAGGAGGTCAATGGCGCAGTCCCATGGCCTATGAGGTGGAAGTTTCGTTGCCAACCGCTTACTGAACACATCCTGGAACGCCCGATATTCTGGAGGGATGATATGATCCACCTTAGTGTCGGGGCTTTCCACTGATGTGGACTGGACCGGTAGGGATGACTTCTTTATGGAAGGAATGACCTTGGGACTTTTAGCTGGGGGAGTGATGCAGGTATGATGACAGGACTTTCCCCATTTCAGGATCTCACCAGTGGGCCAATGGATGTGAGGTTGGTGTTGGTTAAGCCAGGGGCGTCCCAGGATGATGTCTGCGGTGGATTCCTCCAGCACCATAAACGTGATGTCTTCCTCGTGCAGGAGTCCCACGCGGAGGATGATTGTGGGGGAGAAATAGTGGATACGACCTTTGCCCAGCGGCTTTCCCTGTATCGTCGTTACTTTGAGTTCGACGGGGCTTCGATGATGCTTGGCACTTAGACGAGTTAATGTTTGCCGGTTGATGAAGTTCCCCGCCGAACCGGAGTCGATGAGGGCTTGTACTGAAACAGAAGAATGGAGGTGTCTTAGAGTAACCCAGGTTTTAGTCAGAGGAGCAGTTAGAGGTGGTATATGGATGGTACTCACCGCTGGGCGTGGAGGCCGTACTGGACATGATGGTAAGAGGTGTCCATCTCCCCCACAATAGAGACACAGCCCGGTGTTAATCCTCCGCTGACGTTCCGATGTGGATAGGTGGTTAGAATCCACTTGCATGGGCTCAGGTGCTGGAGGAGCGACAGATGGTATAGCGGGCGGAGGAAGTACAGCGGGAGTGAGCTGATGACAGGCAGTGAGTCTCTGGGCAACTCTAATGGATTTCTGGATTAGACACTCAAGTTCCAGTGAATCTTCATATACCACAATCAAACTTTGTATTTTGTCACTCAATCCGTGGCGATATGCTGTAATTAAGGCAGTTTCATTCCAGCCGCTTATGTAAGCGAGTGTACGGAAGCGTACGGCATAATCACTCACGGATTCATCTCTCTGTTGGCGAATTGTAAATAATTGATCATGGACAGATAATGCAGAAGTTTGTTGACCAAAGACAGATCTTAGCTGAGAACAGAAATCAGTGACTGACCCAATGGCAGATGAGTTCGATTCCCAGAGGGATTGAGCCCATTGGAGAGCTTTACCTGAGAGCAGGTTGATGATGAATGCGACTCGACTGCGTTCAGTGGTGAATAAATGAGCGTTGGATTCCATGTAGAGGGAACACTGTAGCAGGAACCCGCTGCAATCCTCCGCCGTGCCACTGTATGTCGCTGGTTTGGCCATGGGACTCGCAGGGGCAACTGAAGAAGTGACCGGAGTTGTAGTGGGGTTTGAACTGTTGACAGCCAGTGAGGAAAGTTGAGTTTGTTGCATGAGTGAGGACCGTACAGCGTGAACCAGTTCAGTGAAGGGATCCGCGGTGCGGTCCTCGCCTGTATCTGAAGAGCTCTGCATGAGGTCTGGTCTTCTGTCAGACACAGACGAGGACACAGAGGATTCAGTGATATAGTGTTTAATGTGAATCAGAGGTTTCAGACACAGGTGAATCTTGACATGTAGAGGACACAGAGATAACACAACTTTCCTTTAGGTGAATGATGATACAGATGACGACTCAGACGAAGACGATGGGAACAGGAATACCGATGAGGATGAAGAGGGTTCAGCAGATCAGGTAGGTTAGACGAAAGGCGTTCAGGTAAGTGAGGAGATCGGTGCAAGACCAGACACTGGGTGATGGAGACTGATGGCTTTATATGTGGCACTGGTGATGATGCACAGGTGTTCAGAATTCTGGTGATTGGGGACGAGTGGGTGTGGCGTAAGTGTCTGATTCCGGGAGTGTAGAAGGTGTGGCTGTGACAATGCTAACTGTCTAGCTAACAAGCTTGCTGGTGCTAAATTGAGGTAATCTTTAGATACAAAGTCCAAGTATTTTTATTGAACCATCTAGATAGATTAGATCTGGCGGAAAAGACAGGATGTGTCCAGAACATGGTAACTACAGTCAGTGGTTAAATTGGCTTTTGTAGGGAAGGGGAGCCCTTATTTACGTCATCATTAAAGATCGCGCCATGAAATGACTTAATGTGTTTACACCAAAGGGGGTATTTTTACAGGTTTATGTGTTAGGTAAGGTTTAGTAGTTATTCAAACAAAAATAAATACTTTACAATTTTTTTTTTTTTTTTTTTTACCTTCAATGTTAACAAGCAGGCAACGGATTTTCACCCTCGGAAAATGTATGAAATTGAATATGTTTGAAAATATTGGTTTGCAAATATGTTAACATCTTTTTAAACGAGACATTTATGTTGATTTAAGAGATTCAGGGCCAATATCTTTGGCAGTTTGTGTTATATTTGATTTAATCACACCGACACGGGAGATAATTGCTCAACTCAATGCATTATGAAACAACCCGAACAACACTTGTTCAGACGTGTGACGTTAGAAGACATAACAGTTTATACTTTAAATACATCACATTTACTTATTCACATACTACAATTCATGCATTCATCAGCTTCCAAATAGGAGTAAATGCAGGCTCCTCTGGTTTATGCTGTCTTTGTCTACAGACAGCACGGTCTGCTGACCTCCTTGTCATCACACACTTCCTAACAAACTGAGTTGGGTTACACATCTCTAGTGTTGGACCCACTAACTTTACCAACATCAAAGAGGACACATTGACAATCTTCAGCTGATTTCTCAGTGGTGTAACAATAATATTCATCGCTAAAAATCCCCTTTCACATTCAGCTGTGTTCACAGCCAGTGTATCTATTGTGTGTTTTAATTTTAGAAGACAATCTTTAATTGCCATGTTTGGGTTTTCCTTGTAGTCCCTGAAACCTTGTTTGACACTACAGTAGTTCAATGCCAGACTATCACACAGCTGCCTCAATTCTTGTTCTCCATACAGCTGTGGCACTGGAGAGGGCCAGGTGTCAGGTGACAACACATTTATTTGATCAAAAAGCTCCAGCTCATGCTCTGGGACCATCCTGGACTGCATGCTACAACTGAGTGCGTGAAAAAACTTTTCCTGATTGATTTTTATGATTAAACCACATTAAGCTTTTTCCTCACAACAGGCTCTAATGAAGCAGACACGTGTAATGTCAGATAACATTGTAACAACGTCGAATTGTAAGATGCATCAGGCTGTTCAGTCACTGAGAGACGACCTTCTGACTAATGTTTGTGTAATGCTAGATAGGCCTATATATAACCACCATTTAGCATTTAATGTTTTGAGGTTTATTTTGAATTAGTCAGATGTTAGATAATTACCGTATTTTCCAGACTATAAGTCGCACTTTTTTTTCATAATGGTCCTGCGACTTATTTATCAAAATTAATTTGACATAAACCAAGAGAAATGAACTAAGAGACCTGAACCAAGAGAAAACATTACCGTCTACAGCCACGAGAGGGCGCTCTATGCTGCTCAGTGCTCCTGTAGTCTACACTGAAGACAGAGAGCGCCCTCTCGCGGCTGTAGACGGTAATGTTTTCTCTTGGTTCTAAATAAATGCGACTTATAGTCCAGTGCGACTTATATGTTTTTTTCCTCATCATGACGTATTTTTGGACTGATGCAACTTATACTCAGGTGCGACTTATAGTTCAAAAAATACGGTATATACTTTTCAAATATTTTATTTTTAAATATCAAATTGGTGTAAAAAAAAATCTGAACATTTTTGTAACTAATTGGAATTGTATTAGGTTTAGTAACAACAATTTATATTGTTTACATGGTGCAATTTCTGATAAGCTACTTTTTTATTGCTTGACACAAATATTATGATTTCAGTTCAGTGCTTGTGATTTGATTCAATATTGACTCATTTGGATAAATATTAGGTAGGCTACACAAGATCTTTTCAAAAAAGACATATAATGCATTTTTTTATATATTATAACAACAACTGTATTTAACATTGTTCATTAACTAGAGATCATCTGTTCACGTGCCACTATAGGGATCTGTCACGTCACGTCTACAAACACCAAAACGGTCTTTATTACTTGAATTTGGAAATAAAATTGACAGAATCTGAGAGATGAGATTATTTTTATAACACAAGTATCCAGCCTTGTCTTGTCTGTCGGTCTCTGAGTCCTCTTTACTTTGTGATTTTACTGTGCGTGAGAAAATTGATGTGTGGTGTCACGTGAGAGTTGGCAGCTATGGCCTTAGCAGACAAATCCAATGAAAAACTAAACTGTGCGAGCGAGGCTACATTAGTCACATTAGAAAATGAAGTTGTAGGTTGTGTTTGAATAATTACGTATCTTAATTATCTGAGGTAAATTAAACCAAATACTCACGTATGCTGGATAAAGAATTAGACAGCACAATAAGCTCATCATTATGACGTCTGATAAATCATGTAGTCTGGGTGTCTCTGTGTAGTCTTGTTAATTATCCAGTCTCATATGCCATGTATTTACCAGGAGATGAAAAATAATTCAAATTGAATAACAATATTTGGTGCTGAAGGAGGCGGAGCTGAGCATTATTATTATATTATTATAATTACATTTTCATTAAAATGTTGTTCCTAACTTCAGGCCTTATTCTCATCTCAGATATAACTGTGATGTTCTACAAAACAACAAACTTTAAAACCCTTTTTTCTTCCTGTTGAAGATCAGATGGTCAGATCTGTTTTCTCTCAGGTACATCTCAGTGTGAGCTTCACAGTGAACATTACTACATCTCTCTCGTCAACGAGTCCATATCAACAACACAAATATATCTAGGTTTCATGTCCACCTACACATGGAGATCAAATATTAACCATTATCTATCCTGAAACATTAAATGGTAAAATCAAGCCAAATTCTTTAGATATGTGTAAAGAAAAAGGTGCTGGTTTCTCAATTTTCTTCTTTCAGTATTAAATCAGGAAAACAAATGATCACAATGTACTCGGTCTGTACAGCTACACTATAAGCAGACTGAATACAAATAAAATACTAAATCTTCTTCAGTAGTTAATGTTAAGACTCAAGTAGTTTGGGAATATTTATGAGAATATTTGAGTCCTGTTTGTTGATTTAAATCTGAAATAATTTCAGTTTGAGTCGGAAGTCTATTAAAATTGGACTTGACTCTGAGTCACTCTCTGTGTCTGGATTAATAATTGATATCTATAAATATATATTACATCTGTGTTTTTCATCAGTAATATTGGACACATGAGTCAAGCTCTAATAACTCATTTTTAGTCTTCTGTATATTCTCTGCAGTCTCTCCGGGTGTGGTATTAGACAGAAAGGCTGGTCTTCTCTGATTTCAGCTCTGAGATCAAACCCCTCACACCTGACAGAACTGGATCTGGGATATACTGCACCAGGAGACTCAGGAGTGAAGCTGCTCTCTGCTCTACTGGAGGATCCACACTGTAAACTGAAGAAACTACGGTGAGTCTCATCACATCTCAGTAACTGTAAGGTTTGGAGTAAAAAGTAAAAACTCAGATGTGTTTTCTGTAGAAGTGGTTTTGTTTGCTGCCCTTTCACCCTCAGATCAGACTCTTTAAACTCTCAAGCATCCTTCTGAAAGAAAAAAATAAATAAAATAATAATAATAATAATAATAATATATAATAGTTTTCTTAATTGGATGAATGGGAAAATAACACAGTGAGGTTTTTATTTTTAATTTTGTCAAATAAAAACAGTCACTCACACAAAGAACTGAATGAGCCAATGACTGAGCTTTTATTGTGCCATTCAGCCACTGAACACACACACACACACACTCTCTCTCTCTCTCTCTCTCTCTCTCTCTCTCTCTCTCTCTCACACACACACACACACACACACACACACACACTCTCTCACACACACACACAAACACACACTCTCTCTCTCTCACACACAGACACACACACACACACTCTCTCTCTCTCACACACACACACACACACACATTCTCTCTCTCTCTCTCTCTCTCTCTCTCTCTCTCTCTCTCCCTTTCTCACTTTCCGGTGTGACTGTTGCGCGAGGGTGTGGGTGCGTGTTGGGAGTGATTGCGGTGATTGCTGCTGAGAGCGTGCTGAATGTGAGTTTTCTAATTCTCTTTTTTTTCTCTCTGTTGATGCTTTGAGAAGTTTTTTGGAGGGACAGTGTTTATTGGGGATCGTTTGTGTTTGTTTGGTGGAGGCGGCGGCTGCCGGCGTGGCTGGTCAGCATGGCTGCTGCAGGTGAACACAGTAGTTTGCACAAGCTCACGCGCCGACACGCTATCAAACTTTCTCCGCCTAACGGGTGTTCGGTTGAAGATTGTAGTCTAGCGGTGGGTGAGATTGTCGGATATGACAGTATTAAATCGGCTTCTAGGATGAATAGTGCCGTTGTGATTTTTTTAGACAGTGTGGACAAAGTAAATCAGATACTTGAAAGTGGAGTTGTGATTCAAGATACATACACACCAGTTTTGTCTCTAGTGAACCCTGCCAAAAAAGTCATCATTTCGAATGTACCTCCGTTTATGAAAAATGAACTTTTGGAAAAAGAACTAGGGAGACACGGAAAACTAGTGACTCCGATAAAGATGATCCCTATCAGCTGTAAATCTCCTCATCTTAAACACGTTGTGTCTTTTAGGAGACATGTGCACATGATTCTTAAAAAGAGCGATGAAGAGTTAAACTTAGTGTTTAAGTTTAAGGTTGATGACTTTGATTACACCGTTCATGTAACATCAGAGACGATGAAATGTTTTGGGTGCGGAATTGTTGGTCACGTGATTCGCTCGTGCCCAGAGAGAGCAGGTGCGATGCGGGCTGTAGCGGATCTGCCGCCCGTACGGGCCGAAAGCGGAACTTCTTTACCCGTCGAACCGCAGAGAACGGTCCAGGAAGAAAACGGAGATGATAGTGATCAGGAGAATGAGCAGACAGAAAGTGTAGCGAGTGATCAAAACGCACAAGATGTTTTGAAAGAGGATCAAAATGTTAGTCAAACCGCGACTAGAGTAGCTGAGTCAGTGTTGTTTAATGAAGAAGATGCTTTGTTGGATGCTGAAATTTCTAAACTGTCAACCAAGAGGAAAAATCCAGAAAATAAATCAAACACTGAACAAGTTACAAAAGTATCAAAAACGAATCCAATGAGCATTTCTTCTCAGTCAGATGATGTGTTGATGAGCACACAAGAGTCTGAAGGTGATGTTAGTGGAGACACACAGATGAACGTGGAGAGTGCTTACCCTTTCACTAAAATTCAGTCTTTTTTACAAAGAACCAAAGGTTTGAGATCAGTTAAAATTGATGAGTTTTTTCCAGATTTAAAGTTGTTCATTGACTCAGTCAAGTTTTTCATGAAAAATAAAGAAAACTCAGGCCAACTGACCTTTACAGACCAGGAAATTTTTCGTTTAAAAAAATTGATGATAAAAGCGAGAGCACAATTAGCTAATGATGGTTAAGTGCCTTTTGTTTTTCTTTTTCTTTGTTTGTGTTAACCTCTCTGTTCTGTTTAAATGCAACTTAACATTTTCTATGTGTGACATAAAGTTGGGTTCTTTAAACGTTAATGGTGCGAGAGAGGATGTGAAGAGAGTTTCCCTCATCAGTTTGTTTAAAGTTAAAAAACTGAATGTAATTTTTTTTACAAGAAACGCATAGCACAGCTGAAAATGAAACTGCCTGGAAGAAAGATTGGGATGGGGAAGTTTTTCTCAGTCATAAGTGTAGTAATAGTGGTGGAGTGGGTATCTTGTTTTCTAAAGATTTTTTACCCATCTCTTGTGTTACTGAGGAAATAATTCCAGGTCGCTTGTTAAAAATACAAGCTGTGTTTGAATGTGTAAAAATGACTTTCATAAATGTTTATGCTCCTACTGTAGGCCCAGAAAGAGTGGTCTTTTTAAACACTCTCAATGATGTAATGAGCAAATGTAGTGCTGATGGATACATGTTCCTGGGTGGTGATTTTAACTGCACTGAGAACGCAGCTCTAGACAGAAACCACCCAGAACCACATGGAGCCAGTAAGAATTGTCTTGTAAAAGTAATTGAGATGAATGATTTATGTGATGTTTGGAGGTTTTTTCACACCACTCAGCGGCAGTATACTTGGTCTCATGTTAAAGATAATTTTTTGTCTTTGGCTAGGCTTGATAGAGTCTACTGTTTCAAACATCAGAGTAATGTACTAAAAGGGTGTTCAATACACCCAGTTGGCATTTCAGATCATTGTCTCGTACAAGTTGATATCTTTGTTAAGGATGTTAAATGTAAAAGTGCCTATTGGCATTTCAATGTATCCTTGCTTTCTGATCATGCTTTTAAAGATACTTTTAAGTATTTCTGGAGTGGTTACACAAAAGAAAAATCTGAGTACACTTCATTACAACAGTGGTGGGACATAGGGAAGGTCAAAATAAAACAGCTGTGCCTACAATATACTCTTAATGTCACAAGAGACATGACTAGATCTATGAAAGCTTTGGAGAGTGATATAGTGAAGCTGCAAGATTTGGCAGACTCAACAAGAGAAGTAGAACATTTTAAAGCTCTAAAAAGGAAAAAGTCAGCTCTATCTAACCTGTTGGGTTTCTCTGGTCAAGGTGCTCTGGTTCGCTCACGTCATCAAAATATAGCCAAAATGGATGCACCTTCTCATTTTTTTTTGGCCTTGAACAAAAAAATGGACAAAGGAGACTAATGCACTCTCTGCGGTCTGCCAGTACTGGACAATTGCTGCAGGAGTCTGTGGACATCCGTAAAACTGTAGTTGATTTTTATGAGAAGCTTTTTAAGAGTGAGTTCCAAGAGAGACCAGAGGTGGCGCAGTCTTTCTATGAGGGCTTACCTAAGGTTTCCGAAGAGGCCAACATGGAGTTGGATGCACCGATCTCCGCTGATGAATTATATTCTGCGTTGCAGAGTCTAGAAAGCGGTAAATCTCCGGGCATTGATGGACTTCCTGTGGACTTTTATAAAGTTTTCTGGTCTGTGATTGGCAAAGATTTGTTGCTTGTTCTCAGAGACAGTTTAAGAAAAGGACATTTACCTTTGAGTTGTAGGAGAGCAATCCTCACTCTTCTCCCCAAAAAAGGAGATTTACAAGAGATAAAGAACTGGAGGCCAGTTGCTCTGCTTTGCACTGATTACAAACTTTTGTCGAAGGTGTTGGCAATGAGACTGAAAAATGTTATGCAGCATGTTATCCATGTTGACCAGACGTATTGCATACCCAATAGGTTGATATCTGACAATGTTATTTTAATTCGTGACGTTTTGGACCTCTCCAATTCATTGGGTTGTGAAATTTGTATGATTTCAATAGACCAAGAAAAGGCTTTTGACAGAGTCGAGCACCAGTATTTGTGGCAAACGTTGGGTGCGTTTGGGTTCAGCTCTGGTTTAATAAACATGATTCGAGTCTTGTATAGTGACATTGAGAGTATTGTAAAGATCAACGGTGGTTTAAGTGCTCCTTTTAAAGTTCATAGGGGGGTCAGACAAGGATGTTCATTATCTGGCATGCTGTACTCCTTGGCCATAGAGCCTCTTCTGCACAAACTAAGAAAATCTCTTATTGGTGTAAACCTTCCTGGATGTGAAACCTCTTTTAAATTATCTGCTTATGCCGATGATGTTGTTGTTGTTGTCAAAAAACAAGAAGATATTGACACCCTTGTAGAAAATATTAATGGGTTTGGCGTATTGTCCTCTGCCAAAATTAACTGGGAGAAAAGCAAAGCTTTAACGAATAGTAATGAGTTGAGCAGAAAACTTGTTTTACCTGCCGGGTTAATTTGGAACAAGGGTGGTTTTAAATACCTTGGTGTTTATCTTGGAGATGATACTTTTCTATGTAAAAATTGGGAAAATGTTTTAGATAAAGTCGAAGGACGTCTCAAAAAATGGAAATGGATCTTGCCACACATGTCCTTTAGGGGCCGAACACTAGTGATCAACAATTTAGTGTCATCAATGTTGTGGCACCGGTTATCATGCGTAGACCCTCCTGCACAACTGCTGGCTAAGATACAGGCAGTGCTGGTGGACTTTTTCTGGGACCGGCTGCACTGGGTCCCACAGAGTGTACTGTTTCTGCCAAAAGAGGAAGGAGGGCAGGGACTTATTCATCTCGCCAGTAGGGGTGCCACTTTCCGACTTCAGTTTATCCAGACACTTCTTGTTGGGCCCGTAGACCTTGTCTGGAGACCCTTAGCCAGAACCATATTGATCCGAGGTGGGAATTTGGGTCTTGCTGAGCCTTTGTTTTTAATGGACTTGAGTGCTCAAAAGCTGTCTAACCTCCCAAAGTTCTACCATGGACTGTTCACTGTGTGGGGGATGTTCCATAAAAAGAGAGTGGCAAGCTGTGAGTCCCTGTCATGGCTGTTGAAAGAGCCAGTGGTGAATGGAACTCGTTTCAACTTAAAACACATAACAGGACCTTCTGTGATGCAGTCGTTCTGTACGGCTGGGATTGTTACACTGAGACATGTGGTTGATCTGTGTGGACCAAATTTGATCGACACTGCAGCTCTAGCTTCCCGTGTTGGAGTTAGATCGATCAGGATCATAAATCAAATGCTTAGCACTTGGAAGTGCGAACTCACAAAGACTGAATTATCTTTGTTAAATGACTACAGTAATGGACAAGGTCAACAAGTTGTCGATGATTCTTTTCCAGCATTGACTCTATCTCCTGATTTTAAAGACTGTACTGGTGAACTGTTAGAGTCCAGAGAGACTCTCACAAATGATTTTGGAGACATGGGAGGAAAAACTATGTATAAAATGTTTGTAAAAATTGTAAATAAAGTCAAATTAAGTGGTCGGGCTGACACTCCTTGGAGAGCCCATTTGGGGCTTGACAATGAGGTCAGACCAGTATGGAGAGCGATTTACAAACCACCGTTGACCAAAAGGGTTGGGGATTTACAGTGGAGAATCCTACACGGGAGTGTGGCTGTTAATGCTTTTATTTCCATCATTAATCCTAATGTAAGTGAAGAGTGCCCTTTTTGTTTGCAGAGGGAAACAGTTTACCACTGTTTTTTGGATTGTAGCAGATTGTGCTCTTTTTTTCAGTTGTTGCAACAAATGTTCATGATGTTTGGAGAGAAATTTTCTAAGAATTTATTTATTCTTGGTTTTAGTTATAGTCAAAAAAGGAGAGTGAAATGTCAATTGTTTAATTTTGTATTTGGTCAAGCAAAAATGGCTATCTACCTCAGTAGAAGAAATAAGATTGAAGAGTCCTTAGACTTTGACATAAATACTGTTTTTGTTAGAATGGTGAAAGCTAGATTGAAAGTTGATTTTGATTTCTACAGTACCACAAATAATGTAGAGGAGTTCATAAACATTTGGTGTCTTAAAAATGTTTTATGTTCTGTAGTGGAAAATGTCTTGTTTTTTGGGACTGTTCTCAGTTAAATCATGCTTTTTTCTTTTTCGTTTCAGAAATGGGTTTATTTGTGTTGTAGAGAACTCATGTTTTGAAAAATAAAGAAGTTTGAAATCTCAAAAAAAAAAAAAAAAAATCTCTCTCTCTCCCACACACACACACACACACACACTCTCTCTCTCTCTCACACACACACACACACACACACTCTCCCTCTCTCTCTCTCTCTCTCTCTCACACACACACACACACACACACACACACTCTCTCTCTCTCACACACACACACACACACACACACACTCTCTCTCTCTCTCTCTCTCTCTCACACACACACACACACACACACACACGTCATACATCATTCATCTATTATTGGGGGAATCTTCAGGCACTTCATGATCCGATCCAATTCCGATTCTGGGAGTCATGATTCAATTCCAAAACTATTCTTGATCTACATTTTTCCCAAAATAATTCTTCTGCTGTGCAAATACATATTTACAACTTTACATCTTAAACAAAATTGCAGTTATATTCTTTTTGTTTATAGTTGGAATCTCTGTATGTCAGTACTGCCTTATTAAAAACAGGAGTGTGAATCTTCACTGGTTTCACAATTCAATTCAGTTACGATATATCACGATGTGTCACATTCTCAGTTTTCAATATTACTGCACATGGCTACATTTTCATAAACATTTTATATCAAATTTATTTGGCTCAAAATTAACTTTATTTATTTTTTAAACAATTACTTATTTAAAATAAGGGTTCAAGTGTCCAAAAGTGTACAGATAATAGTTGAGGATTTTTTTTTTCTCAGCATTATTGCCGTTTGATTATTACTGATGAGATCATAGAAAGTGGCCACTTTAACCGGCTGCATTCACGCGTGTTTCTGTGCACGTGAAGGATGCTTCTGCAGAACTCCACATGCAGAGCTTCTAAAGGGTGTTTGTTCCAGTCTTTATGGCTGGAGTTACTCGCTGGGCCCCAGATCTCGCTTCCATACAGGGCAACGGGCAGAATCACACTATCCAAGATCTTTGTCCAGATTCTGATGGGGATGTTTATTTTAAATCATTTCATTCGTATAGCGTGCAGTATAAGTAATGTTTTAATTGCCAATTTGAAATTTCCAGTGGGAGTTAAAACCAGACCAAGATAAGTATAGTGTAAAGTATTTTGAAGTGTGGTGTTGTTTACAGTTTTTTTCAATCGCTAACAAGCGCTTAACCATACTTCAGATACTTTTTCTAAACTCTTAACACAGACTCACACCTACAAAACACAATTGGCCAAATGGATAATTTTCTTCTCAAAAACACATTTTGTTAAATATATACTAAATCTTCATTTCAAAATAGAACACATCTTACTCTGCACACACCAACTTTACCAAAACACTGGAAATCTGACTCAAAATTTAATTATTCTGTCAAAAAATAACAGTTGTTTTCACCTCACAAGGTACATGCAGTCAATCAAAGTACACCAGGTTTCAAAATACTGGCTATTGTTGACATTACAAAAACTGCAGAGACTTTTCAGTCTCAGTTTTACAGGAATTTGCATGCAAAACATGCAATTCACTGTTTTACACTAAATTTCTTGGTTAGGAACTGTATGTCCAAATGTACAGTAATGTTCACATTCAAAAGCATTCCAGTAAAAAGCTATTTTTTCCTTTACTGTTTACTGCAGGAGGTACAGTAGAAACACAGTATGATAGAACAGAACAGGTTCGACAGTATTGCTTCCAGTGAACAAAATATCAATGAAACACATAAGAGCATTCTGAACAAAAAACAACAACAGCAAAAAGCCCAGATAAAAAGGGGGGGGGGGGGGGGGTAAAATTAAAACTCTCACTGCTCCTGCTCCTCTCACTGCTCCTCTCACTGCATCTTTCACTGCTCCTGCTCTTCTCCCTGGGCCCCTTGCTCTTACTCTTCCTCGTCCATACATTACAGTGTTTGTCTGTTTCTGTTTCCAAAAACATCACTCTTCAAAGTCCTCCTTTTATTGTATAAGTTTATTGTATAAAAAATAACCCCTGCCATTGAGTCTAAGCCAGATTGGATTACACAACATTTACACAACATAAATCAGCTAAGATATATTGTTTTCGAACTGATATCATTGCAGAAGCAGAGGTTTTTATACTGTATCTAAGGTTTGGAACATTGTTTTTGCTATTGTGGGATGTTGTGTGTTAACATTTGTAAATACTACAAAAACAATCCATAATTTTGTTGGGAGGTATAGCTTGTCTGTTCAGAAAATGTAAGCATTGTGGAAATGTGTTCAATGACTCCATATTGTGTGAAAACAACATGAAATGTGTGAATGGTATGGCCACAATAGATAGATGCTGTGCTAATTGTGTTTAGAGTTTTGAAAATGTGACAACTGCTTGGACAAATGGTTGTTAGCGACTGAAAAAAACTGTAAAGAGAATAAATGTATGTTCTAGATTTCTGGGTTTTTTCTGAAATATCATAATCTTAGTTTTTGGGATGTTGACGTCTAAGGCCCAATCCTGGCAGTATTTAGTTAAAATGTCAAGGTTGTTCTGGAGACCTTCTGGTGTTTTAGACAGAATTAGTAAGTCATCTGCATACAGTAAGTATTTGACCTCTGTGTAGTATAATTGTAGTCCTGGACTGTTTGACTGGTCCAGTAGATCTGCCAGTTCATTGATATATATGTTAAGTAAGATCGGGCTGAGGCAGGGCCGGTGTCCTGACATTTTATCCTACCCTGTCAGATTTTCCTACCCGGGTTTACTGCGCACGCGCACATCAATATCGTGTCCTTTGTCTCATGCTAAACAACGATATTTAATGTATCTGCATTACTGTAAGGGTAGGTTTAGGGTTGGGGTAGGTGTAGACTTTAATAAAAACGCAATCTAATTGGTAGAAAATAATATTTATTGTTGGTTTCCTGTAGCTGTATCCCTTCTAGCCACAACCGCGACTATAACACATAATTACTGTATTTGCAGTACTGTAAGGGTATGATTAGGGTTGTGGTAGGTGTAGACGTTAATAAACCATAACTTTACAGTAGCATTTTTCGTTGTGGAATTGTACTACCCACTGTTTTACTGGGATGTAGGAAAATCTGACAGCGTAGGACAAATCGACAGAACACCGGCCCGCGGTATAGGCAAATGCTAAGGGCGCCACTCATCCATAGGGGCGCCAGAATGAGTGAACGAGTGAATTTATTTTTTTATTTTTTTTAGTTTTTTTTACATATTTTTTTTTTATATAATAGGCTACTATTTAAAAACCATTAATTCGAAATACTACCAAATAAAGCAAAAAAAAAAAAAAAAAAAGTCCGGATCTTCAATCTTCCCCCGTACATCGAGTGCTTGAAGTGCGTCAGAAACAGAGCGCGCGCACGATCAGTTGTTGGTAATTTGTTGTGTAGCGTGCCCGACGCCGCATCCAATATAGACAGCACTGCTTTTGTTAACACACAGCTCGTAGAAACGGGCCTGGCAGCTCGCGCCAGTTCTAGACACGGTGAAAGTTTCCTGATTGTGACGGAAGGCCGAATTTACATGACACATTATAAATGAGCATAGTCTGCGATAGATACAGTGCCAAAAAGAAGAGAAGAGGATAAAGACAGAGGTAAAGAGATGTAGTGAAAGAACAATTTATTGCATAGGAGTAAGATACTATAATTTCATGGCAGTTATTTTTTACCTTAAACTTAATGTTAGCAGTTGTTCTGAGTTCTGAGTCCCCAGACTGTGATTTTGTACAATCATGTCAGTTTTAAGACGCATTTTTTAATATCACTTTTTTTAATGTTTTACTCTACAGTTGTGCAGTTTTGGGGGGATACAGTACAGGCCAAAAGTTTGGAAACATTACTATTTTTAATGTTTTTGAAAGAAGTTTCTTCTGCTCATCAAGCCTGCATTTATTTGATCAAAAATACAGAAAAAATGTAATATTGTGATATATTATTACAATTTAAAATAATTTGTTTTCAATTTATTATACTTTAAATTATCATTTATTTCTGTGATGCAAAGCTGAATTTTCAGCATCATTACTCCATTCTTCAGTGTCACATGTGACATCCAGTCTATCACATGATCCTTTAGAAATCATTCTAATATGATGATTTATTATGAGTGTTGGAAACAGTTCTGCTGTAATGTGTGTGTGTGTGTGTGTGTGTGTGTATGTATATATATATATATATATATATATATATACCTGGGCTGAGGCAGCAGCCCTGTCTCACTCCTCGCTGTTGAGGAAAATACTCTGTCCTTTGCTGCCCAATTTTTACTGCACATTTATTTTGGTTATACATGTTTTTAATTAAGTCATATATTTTACCCCCTATGCCACTTTGAATGATTTTATAAAACAGTCCGTTATGCCAGATGGAGTCAAAAGCCTTCTTAAAATCTATAAATATTTTTCCATCTTTCTTCTGGTGTACACGTTCATTTATTAGCGCGTGTAGTGTGTGAATATGGTCAGTGGTTCGATGTTTAGGGAGGAAGCCAATCTGAGATTTGCTGATGACACTGTGCTGCTTTAAGAAAGATGAAATCCGAGAGTTGATTATAGAGCAAAATACTTTTCCCAAATTACTGGTTACACAGATCCCTCTGTAGTTATTAGGCTCGGTTTTGTCTCCACTTTTAAAGATGGGAGAGATGAATCCTGTGTTCTAGACCTCAGGAAAAACACCTGAACTCAAAATCAAATTAAAAAGTTTGAGTAATGCCATTTGCAATTCAGGAGAGCTGTTTTTAAGCATCTCGTTCTTTATCTTGTCAGGGCTTTATCTTTATCTTGATTTCTGACATTTGAGGGATTTCAGTTTTTCACTAAGTTCTTGTTGGGTTATTGGATAATCTAGTGGATTTTGGTTGTTTTTGATTCATGATTCAAGAGCATTCAGTTTTCCGAGGACTTTTAATTGGTTGGGATTATTCAGAGGGTCAGTTTGAGGTGTATAGAGCTTCTCAAAGTAATCCTTCCAAATCTGACCATCTTGTATGGCTAACTCTTGTGGTTTTGTCTTGTTCAGACTGTTCCACATGCTCCAGAACTGACCCTGATCAATTGAGTTTTCCATCTTCTGAAGTGTGTTGTTATAATAGTTCAATTTCTTCTGTCTCACTGTGTTTTTGTGTTGTTTCAGAGCGTAACTCAGAGTGTTTAGAGCGTAACTCTAAGTTGACCGGATCTTTGTGTTTTTGATTTGAAATGAATCGTAGCTCTTGTCTTATTGTTTTACATTCATGGTCAAACCACTTTTCAGAAGGTTTCTGTTTAGCTTTATTTTTGTGTTTATATGTGGTTGTTTCATTTAAATGAGCATTTTTTGCTATATTTTAAAAAATGTCATTAATATTTTTAATTGCTAAATTTATTCCTTTCCAATTATTATCATATGTTGAATTGTTAAATAGTGTAATGGAACAGACAGTTTCGTTTGATTTCAAAGCTTTAATATATGTTTCAGCAGCACTACGAGTCCATCTATATAGTGCTTTGAGTTTATGTAGATGAATTGGCTTTTTATGAATTCCCCTTGATTTGTTGTCTTCCCCTTTAATGAAGAGATGGATCTGGCTGTGATCAGACAGGGGCGACTGATGTTTGACGATAAATGCACTGAAATGGTAAGGGCATATATTTGATATAGCACAATCTTCAACACTGTTCCCAAGATCTGAGCTATATGTAAACTGTCCACAGGAATCTCCTTTGATTCTACCGTTGAGGATATAAAGACCTAAAGTCTGACAGAGGTGGGCTAGCTCTTTCCCGTGTCTGTTGACTCCAGTATCCTGGCTATTTCTTCTCGGTAGAGTACTGAAGAGATCTTGGGGTATATGTGTGAACAGACGTTTATCTCCTGAATTATCAATATGGTCTAGTTCTGAACCAGTTCGGGCATTTAAATCTCCACATAATAAAATTTCCCAGAGTTTGGTATTGATTAATTTCTTCTTGTAATGTGTGGAATACTTCTTCATCGTAGTACGGGGAATCTGATGGAGGAATATAAATTCAACGGATAAAAAGGTCTTTATCTAGAATTCCAAAGCTTTTATCCAATTTTAACCAGATGTGATTTTTGCCTTGCTGGACTGGTGATGTAAAAGGGGCGAGGTCATTTTTTATCCATTTGACTAAACCTCCAGAATCTCTACCACGGTGTACTGAGCTGAGTTTCCATGAGGGCACTATGATTTCAGAGTAACTTGAAGGACACTGAGTGGACACATCTGATCTACACCATGTTTCTGTTAGAATTAGGATGTCAACATTTGTGATGCTATTTACAAATTCTGTGTTTGTGCTTTTTACTCCAAATGTTTTAGAGCACAAACCCTGAATATTACAAAAGCTAATATTTAACATTTTGATATGATCAACGACTAAGCAATACAGCTGTTTATCTGGAGACAAAACCAAAACAAAACCTTTTATAAGTAAAAATTAAAGAAATATAAAAATAAAATAAAATAGCTAAGTAATAGTAGAGGAAGTAAAAAAGGTAGTCAAACTGATTAAAATAAATAATTGTGAATAATGACTAAAAAATAATAACAATAATGATAAAGTAATAACAATAACAACAATTGATAATAAAAATAATCACAATGATAATAATCATTGTGTTGTGAACAATTATTGTAGAGTTTTGTTGCAGAGAAGGTTTAGCAGTGGTTTAATTTCTCCCACCTCACTAATGGGGAGTAGTTCCTGAGCGGATGATGAGGGCGTCTGCTGGGACAGTACCTGGGCATAGCTGGGTGTCCGGCGCTGGGATCAGCCTTCAGTGTAGAGCTGACTCTCCTGCTGTCTGTGAGACCATCCTGAAGTCCTGGGATGTCTGTGAAAGTCTCGTGGTGGTCTTGAGTGAGATGAAGGTCCAGATGCCTCGGACGGCTGCATTCTCATGTTTCTTTTAGCTCCTCTATAGTCGGTTGTTGGAAAGCGTCCAAGAGCAACATCTTTGATAGCTTTGGCAAAAATCCTGACTCCATTCTGATTGAGGTGGAGCCCGTCATATAGGTGCCATGGTCTTACAGAGCTGTGATGGACTAAGTGCACGTTGGGCAGACTGGAGCAGGAGTAACGGACCTCTTCGTTGATCTGATCGATCACAGAGGGAGGGACGTCGAGCCGCGGGAGCAAGGTGGAGACCAGTACACGTGAAGCCGGGAATGTCTGTGAGGCTTTCTCTGCCATCTCATGTATTGCTTTAGCTGTACCTTCATTTAACTTATGGAGGTCAGTACCTGTGTGAATGATATCACACTGCGGGCTGCTGAGATCATCATTACTGAGCAGTTCATGAACGCGTTCTGTGTTTCTGCAGTGGAGCGCTAGGACTCTCTGTCTGGGGAAGAGTTTCTTGGGTTCAATGTTCTTTCCAGTGGAGGCCATCAGAAGAAGCACTGAGGCCTGGGTCCCTGGGCTCCTGTGTGATGTGTGAGAGCGCTCCTTCACTGTGGCCTGAGTCGCTGGGCTCCTGTGTGATGTGTGAGAGCGCTCCTTCACTGAATCTGCACTTACAGAGCTGTGTGATGTTGGTGATGTGTGAGAGCGCTCCTTCACTGAGGTCTGAGTCGCTGGGGTCCTGTGTGATGTTGGTGATGTGTGAGAGCGCTCCTTCACTGAGGTCTGAGTCGCTGGGGTCCTGTGTGATGTCGGTGATGTGTGAGAGCGCTCCTTCACTGATTCTGCAGGTACAGAGCTGTGTGACGTCTCTTCATGATGGAGCCGCAGGTTACTCTCAGTGCAGTTGGGAGATTCTCTGTCCTTGTTTTCAAGCTCTAAACACATTGCAGTCTGTTCTTTCAGCTTTTCTTTTAACTCATGGATGTTTTTCTCAAACTTTCTTTCTCTCTGTATTGAGTCCTCTTTCATTTTTGACATTTCAGCCTTAAGTTTCATGTTGATGTTGTGTAACTCCTTAATTTCAGACCTGAGATTATTGATGGTAAATTCATCTGGGCGGCTCAGGATGAGCTGCTTTAATTCTGACACCTTCATCTCTAACAGAGCCATCTTCTGGAGAAGACACTGGAGATAACTGTGTGTGTGTGTGGTCTGCTCAGTGATCAGTTCATCAGATGGGGCTGGAGATGTGCTGACCGGAGAGTAGGGATGCACTTCATTCTCATCCTCAGATTCCTCTGTTTCCTCCTCAACTATCTGCTTTAAAAGGGGAAATGATTTTTCAAAAGCTTGTAGACTAGCTTCATTTCCTTGAATTAAGACCGTTCCACTGTTGTACAGATTGATGGTTTGGAAATGGGAGGAGTGATCAACTGACTCAAAAATGCAGATCTGACATCCTTTACAGATATATTTACTAATAACACTTTTCAAGATGAGGCTTCTCTTTGTATAGAAGATCAGATTTGTCCTCTTTTCTTGGGAAGTCTTATCAACATAAAGAGATTTGGGGTGTTCATGTAGCATTGTCTGTTTAAAGGCTTTTCTTTTATCTCCTTTATGTGTGCAGGATAAACAATCTCCATGGCAACCTCTCTCTCTCTCACACACACACACACTCTCTCACACACACACACACACACACACAGACACTCACAGACACACACACACACAGAGACACACACACACAAACACACAGACACTCACACACACACACACACACACACACAAACACACACATGTTTGTTTTTGTGAAAAGTGGGGACATCCCATAGGCGTAATGGTTTTTATACTGTACAAACTGTATATTCTATCGCCATTCACCAACCCCACCCCTAACCCTAACCCTCACAGGAAACTTTGTGCATTTTTACTTTCTCAAAAAAACGTATTCTGTATGATTTATAAGCATTTTGAAAAATGGGGACATGGGTTATGTCCTCATAAGTCACCCTCTCCTTGTAATACCTGTGTCATACCCATGTCATTATACAGAGTTGTGTCCTGATATGTCACAAAAACATGCCCACACACACACACAGACACTCTCACACACACACACAATCTCTGGATTTGATCAGCATGGGCCCGTGTCTCTCTCGCCTCCATTGAGTTTGTACAGACCCCTAGAGCGTGTGCTGGGTTTGGTGGGGGGGGGGGGTAACTGAGAATGAATGGGACACAATATGATTGGATATGGCTACAATCTGCTAATACTGGTTCAGCAATAAATCATTCTGCATCCACAAATCAGTCTAAAAGAGAAAATAATGGGTGTTAATGGAAAGACTAGTTAAAAAGTAATGTGTCCACGGATCCCTCCTCATCAAACAGACAATGTCATAAGCCCTGTTCAGACAGGACTAGTTTTCCAGCGGGTCCTTAGAGACATTTGTGTTTCACAGACATGATTTAATCAAGCCAGTGTTTTCTCACACCTCTGTAATGATTCCAGAGCAAATGACCTTGTGTTTTGTACAGCCCTCCCACCTCTGTAATAAACACAGAGATGTTAATCCTGTCTGAATCGGTTCTTGTAATCACAGATATCAGGTACTAAACCTGTACCCCCGTTATAATGCATGTTTCACACAGTCTGTCTGCAGTGCGTATTAACGGATTCCAGCTGCACGAGGTGTCAAGGAGCGGTGCTCTGCAGCAGTGCAGCGATTGTTAATGTACTGAGTCTATTTTTGCTGTACTGCAGGCACTGAATTAAAGTGAAAGCGCATTGTTCGCGGGAAAAATGAACATTGATTGACATGGAAACGCAGTCACATGGGTTTTTGGCTAGGTTTAAAACAAGAAAAAGAGCACTTTTAGATAAACAAGGAAAACAATATATATGTTCACTTAAATGGAAGCAGAAAAACAAAGTTCATTAAGACCCGTGGGATTGCTTGTGATAAAGATTTAAATGCAAAATGCACAAGACTGTGTCTGTCTGTGGTGTTTTAATTTTAAATATTTTAACAAGAAAAGTAGGCTAATTATTGTGTTTAAATGTTTTGGCGCTTGCTTGAGCAGCTTATTGTACAAACCTAGAAGTAAAATGCATGAATAATGCGTTGTTGATATTTATTGAGTTTAAACTAATGTCTATGATATGAAAGATTGTTACTGTTCTGTGGTAAAAGACTTACGATGCTGAAAAAAAAAAATATATTTTTTTTTTACATGATATGAAATCAAAACAATGAACAAATCAGTAAAACGCGGATCAGTATCGGACTGCAAACACATCCTGTGTGAAAGCACAACGAGTCAGGGCTGCGGACTGCATATGCACTGCAGGCAGATTATGCATATATAATATCCATTTTATGCAAGTGCTGTCAGGCTAAAATTGTTGCCAAAGACGGCAACACGAGCAATTTGCTCCAGCACCTTAGCCGCAAGCACGTCTTGGAATATCAACCAGCAGAAAATGCATTGTACACCTGATTATGAATGAAAAAAACCGTAATAAACCGGAAAACCAGCATAATTTTGAAAAAAAAAAAAAAAACGGTATATACATTTTTGGTCAAACCGCCCAGCACTAGAATATAGCATGTTTTAATTTTTTTTTTTTTTTTTTTAACATTGGTCTGAACAGCTCTAAGGACGGTCAGGTACAGTTAGGGTTGGGTATTGTTTGAATTTTATCGATTCAGATTCTTATAGTTTCGATTCTAATAAAATAAAAAATCCAATATAAAAAAAAAATTAAGTCAAACATTTAGATGTCAAACTTGTTTCTGTCTTTTTACAAAGCATTCTGTTTCAGCTGAATGACATGAGCAGAAATTAGCAGCTTACAAAACACTGCAAGAGGAATTTTGCCTGTGCTTTAAAAAAAATACCATAGCAAAAACAACTAGATTAATATAAGTTTCAAATATTAAAGTGTTAAAGACAAGTTAACAGTCAGTAATAAGATAGGAACACACAAATCAATTAGTAATATCATAAATAAATACAACTAAACAAATTTTCAGGTACAAAAACTAATTAAAAGTTTAAAAACACTGCATAGTTTTCTTTTTATACATAAAATAAAGATTAATCAATTAAAGTTACTAAATATATTCAGTCAAGATCAGTGAATGATTTTTTTATGTTCTTTGATTAATATTAATGACAGACAGCGCGTTTATTAGGCTGTTGTCTCTTTAAACAAAAATACTGTACATGTGTGTTTTCTTTCTCATCTGTTTATGTTCACGTAAGACAAAAACGGCTGTGTTTATGATGATATACTGATGTAGTTTTCTGTATATTGGTCGACAAATATGAAAGAAGTCAGTTTCGGCTCGGAACAAGCTTTTCTGCAGCTGAAATACACGGAACGGTCTGAGATCGGACACAAACCGGGAACCCGCAGCGCGACGCCGACCGCTGCTCTCTGTGCACGCGCTTGAGCTTCATCTGCGCTGCACACAAACAAGGCACAAATTCTTTCTGTTCCTGCACTTCATCATTTTTAATCAGATTGAAATGCCAACATAGGAATCGTTAAGCAGAATCGAAATGCACGCGTCTTTTTTTTAACTGGTTCTACAATGGAACCGGTTTTCGATACCAACACCTTCTTTAATCACTTTTTTTGCCCTCTTCTCTTTAACTTTTGACAGAATTTGAAATGTTTTTAACCTACGTGACCGATTAGTACAGACCAAAATTCGACCATTTTTCAGCAGCAATAATCAGCCAAATTTGCAAGTCCGTTCAGTGGCATTGTTTATGTTCAGTGCTTCCAAAATGACCGACTTCCAGATTGATGACACGTTGTGAAAACCGGTCAGATTTGTCTGTCAGCGTATTTTGGCAACTTTGTATAATCTCACCCGACAAAATTTTTTTTTTCTTTTCTTTTTAATACTACACCTCTAACTTGTGATAAAATCTAAAACTAAAAGGTTAAATTCATTACAATAATGGTTTAGAGGTTTCAGGCTATATAAATTTATGCATTTGACAGACACTTTTATCCAAAGCGACTTACTGTGCATTCAGGCTATCAATTTTTAACTATCATGTGTTCCCGGGGAATCGAACCCCCAACCTTGCACTTGATAGTGCAATACTCTATCAATTGAGCTACAGGAACACTAACATAACATAACATAACTAACATAACACACTAACACTAACTATATGCAGCCATTAGTACTACAGGCATATAGTGGCTATATATCACTAGATGTCACCAAACCCACCAAAATGTTTTGACTCTCTAAACTTACTGGAATGATTTTTTTTACTGAAGTATTAGAAATATTAAGTATTATATAAAACTAGAATGTACATTTCCTGAATGTGAGTGGTGCTTGCAGTGGCAAAACTCGCCCCTCGGTTGCTATGGTGTTGCAATGAAGTTGTTACGGTACACTGGATAGTTGCTAGGGCAGTTGCTAGAGTACCCAGTGTGGTTGTTAAGGTAATCGGGGTGGTTGCTAGGGTGTTGATATGCAGTTGCTAGGGCGAAACTACTGGTTTCGTCTGGTCAGAGGAGAACTGGCCCCCCAACTGAGCCTGGTTCCTCCCAAGGTTTTTTTCTCCATTCTGTCACCGATGGAGTTTCAGTTCCTTGCCGCCGTCGCCTCTGGCTTGCTTAGTTGGGGTCACTTCATCTACAGCGATATCGTTGACTTGATTGCAAATGAATGCACAGACACTATTTAAACTGAACAGAGATGACATCACTGAATTCAATGATGAACTGCCTTTAACTGTCATTTTGCGTTATTGACACACTGTTTTCCTAATGAATGTTGTTCAGTTGCTTTGACGCAATGTATTTTGTTTAAAGCGCTATATAAATAAAGTTGATTTGACTTGACCTGAGGTGTTTGTTACGCAGATGCTAGTTGCCACAGAGATCTTAGCCTGATTAAGCACTTAGCCAATCACTTTTAGCATGGAGCTATTCACTACTAGCATGACTAATATGTTGGAATTCCTGTTTACTAGCATGGGCCAGAAGAACCAACTCCCATGTCTGTATGATGTTCTGATGCAAAGATATAAGACTTACTAAATGGTTGCTAGGGTACTCTGTTTGGTTGCTAGGGAGTGGCTTGGCAGCTGCCAATGATGATACTCCAAAGGCTGCTTGCCAGTATGAATGATATAAACCAACCCCCTTGCCTTTATGACATTCAGATGTGAAGATATACCTCTATGCTTTGTATTTATTTCAGGTTTATTTAACAGGGACAATGCACACTAATAATACATAAATGTACAGTGTGCCCAAAGGCTATTTTACATCTGCTGTCCCTGGACAGATCTTAAGATTGTTGGGTTACTAAGGTGCTCTAAATGGTTGCTAGGGCGTGGCTATGAAGTGTTTAAGGTGATCTGTGATTGGCCGTTTGCTGCACCGAGTCAAACGAGCCCACCCTCATGTTTCTATGACACTTCTATCCAAAGATATTAGTTTGATGATTTTCAATTGTTAAAATTAGTTACTAAGGTGCTCTATATGGTTGCTAGGGCGTGGCCTGATAGCCTCATAGTGATCCTGAGAGTCTGATAAGTTGCCTGAATAAAATGAAAAATACACACTGTTTCAAGGGCGATCCCTCACCATAGTATGTCTATGGGGCAACTTTGGGGCGCTCTTATACCCCAATGCGGGGTATGTTCTCGCACAGCCTGATAGCCTCTCTAAACGTGGTGATTCACATGTTTCGGCGAAATTCTCTCTCTGAGCTACGATCCGTCAAATTTGGCCGCAATGCATTGTCTATGGGATTTTTCGCCTGGTGTACGAACGTCGTACGCCCGATCGCTTATAAAAGTCAGCACACCATTCCCGTATAGGATGCCTGTCTTGTTGGCCTGTGACAAAAACTGCGGGACAAGTTATGTGCCGAAATTTCTATGGATCTATAAAATAATAAGTATGTGAGATAATAATAGTGATGCTTTGCCTCTGGCAAGCACCACTATTAAGCATATTTTACAAAATATAATACTTTCAGGGCTAAATAAATAATAATAAAAAACACCAAAAACCACAAAAAACATAAATCTTTAGTTTTTATTTTATTGAAAACAGTAATATGACATTTATTGAAAAAACAAATGGGATCACAGCCGAGACCTTCGAAGGACAAATTAAGGGCTGCTTTGTGAAGGATGCTTGAGGGTTAAAATAAATGTAATGAACAAATAAAATTAATTACATCTAATTAATTGCAATATTTTGATGTTTTTAATATCACAGCTGCAGTGACTGCTAGAATCTGGAAGTGCTTCTCTCATTACTGCAGAACAGTATTAGAGTACAATCAGGATAAAGACACGAGTCCCTCAGAGAATTCAGACAAAGGAATATTGAATGTAACTTCTACAGGGATATAGAAATGTATAGAAAAATATGAGGTGGCAAGAATGGCCTTTTATCTCACACTCGAGGTTAAAGACTCACCAGTATGTGACAGTGACGTGACATACAGCCAAGTATGGTGACCCATACTCAGAATTTGTGCTCTGCATTTAACCCATCGAAAGTGCACACACACAGCAGTGAACACACACACACACACACACACACACCGTGAACACACACCCGGAGCAGTGGGCAGCCATTTATGGGGGTTGGGGGTTCAGTGCCTTGCTCAAGTGCACCTCAGTCTTGGTATTGTCGGCGTGAGACTCAAACCCATAACCTTAGGATTAGGAGTCAAACTTTCTAACCATTAGGCCTTGTATGGGGCAAAAGGGCCACAATATTGATACAAATATTTCAACTAAAGTAATACGTTTTGCATATTATCTAAGTTAATTGTCAACCCCTTCAATGTTTGTACCATAATCTGCTTTGATACAATAATTTACTTTTATTAACAGTAAATTGCAAAATGGATTTATAAAACAAAAATGCAGGAATATTTCATTATAAAGGAAAATATTGTGAAAGATTCTTACACTGCTTGAAGATCTCATAGTAACTTAATATGACATTACAGCATCTTAATTAAAAGACTGATTATATTTTGTAAGTGATATATTTTTAAATATGATGTTTCATTAAAAATATGGTGATTCTCTTTTTACCTCAAATATCATCCTTTTCATATTTTTCAGTTACTGAAAATCTGTTGATTTAATTACTTTGAAAACAAAACTGAAAACATTAACAAGACATTTGTTTCAAATATAAGCCTGTAATTTTAATGATTTTCATTTGTTCACAAGTCTGTAATAATTGTAATAATTTCCATTATAGAGTCCATCTTTAACCCAGTTGTAAACTACCACACGCCAGTCACAAAATATAATTATCCAATAAAATTAGTATAATTATATATCAGTATTAATGTATGTTTATAAATACAATTATATACCATTAAAAAACAAAAGTGTATGAGTATAATCCAAAACAAAAAATATATATAAATAAATACAAAAATACAAATTGGCAAATCTTTCTCCAATCCATGAATAACAGATTTACATGAACTCATAAAGACTAGAATATTTTAATCTGTTTGAAGAGTATTTATATCAGAGGAAACAACATTCATAAATGCTACTTTCCCTAATTCAGTGTAAAAAAAGAAAAGTGATGTCTATTTTCCAAATACACCTGCCCTCTTAACCTCCCCATAATCTTAAACACAAGAGTAATATGTCATAGTTACTGTAATGTTATTCTTTAATATATTTTATTTATTGGGTTTTTAACAGTTACAATTACAATACAATAAAATCTTCCCATCCCTCCCCTCCCTCCCACAGCTTAAGAAAAAAAAACACAAAAAAAAGAAAAGAAGGGATTAAAAAAAAATAATAATAATAGTATATTATTAATAATAATAATGAAAATCTTGAGACAAGACACATTCTAGATTTCCCAGCATTGACAGCAAAGGAACCAAGTATTCCACATTCCCTAGAAGAATTGGCACATCTTCATAAAATACATAGATCACACATTATAAGCTAGTCCAGAAAACAAGAGAACTGACACACACACAAAAATAAAATAATAATAATAATATAGTGGTTTAACAGAAACAGATATTTATAAAGGACCGGCATGCACATATTAAAAAATAAAAATAAAAATAAATAAATAAATAAAAACCACAGAAGGATGATATAACGAATTGAGGCAGGTTACTCCATTTTAGAGGCAGAGGAGCTCTTTAAAATATCATATAAAGGGGGACCATATATCTTGAAACTTACGTTTCGAACCCCGTATCATGTATTTAATCTTTTCGAGTTGAATGTAAGACATCACTTCTTTCAACCAGCTGCTATGTGTTGGAGGGTCTGTCCTTTTCCACTGAAATAATATTAAACGCCTTGCCAGTAATGTAGTGAAGGCGATAACAGAACAAATATCTTTCCTAAGTTCTATACCCTCGGGAGCAACACCAAAAATGCACATTAAGGGATCAGGGTCAATTTGGATGCCATACATATTTTTATATGATTCAAAAATCTTTCTCCAAAACTCCTCCAACCCAGGACAAAGCCAGAACATGTGGGCAGTTGTGGCAGGCGATTGTGAGCATCTATTGCATGCAGAGCTGACATTCGGGTAAATCTTAGCTAGTTTGGCGTTGGTGAAATGAAGCCTATGAAGAACCTTAAATTGAACTAAGCCATGTTTCGCACAGGGTGAGGAGGAGTGCACATGGTTTAAAGCATCCTCCCATTCTCCATCTGTAATTTCTCTCCTTAAATCACTTTGCCAATCTTTGCGGGTATCTTCCAAGCTCTTTGGGTCTATAGAAGTTATAATAGAGTATATGCTAGAAATTAGACCTCTACTATGCAATTTCAGATCAAGCAATGTATCCATAGGCGAGGCAGGGGGTAATCCTGGAAAGGAGACAAAAACCTTCTTGATGAAACTCCTAATCTGCAAGAATCTAAAAAAGTGGGATCTTGGTAAGGCAAAATTACATACAAGCTCTTCAAAAGAGCAAAAAGTATTATCAATATTTAAGTCTCTTAGAAGCCTAATCCCCTTCTCTTCCCAGACACAAAAAGCAGAGTCCACATAGGATGGTGGGAATAGACAATTAGAGACCATAGGACCTAGAATGGAAGCTGATTGCAAACCAAAATGTCTTCTAAATTGGGCCAAAATTTTTTAAGTATGAGTCAGTACAGGATTGGGGGTGGAATTATAATTTTTCCCCACCAGGGGGAGAGAAGAGCAAATTAGAGAACTAAGTTTGAAGTTAGCACATGATTGTTCCATTTGCACCCATAAAGGGGTATTTTGAGGATCTACACTAGGTAGCCAATAGATTATTTTTTGAACGTTGCTTGCCCAATAATAAAATAACAGATTAGGTAGCGCCATCCCTCCCTGAGATTTTAATCTCTGCAAAAAAGTCTTCCTAATGCGAGGGGTCTTATTCCCCCACAGGAAGGAGGTGATTAGACTGTCCAGTTTAGTAAAAAAAATTCTTCCTGATAAAAACAGGTATATTCGAAAATAAGTGAGTGATCGGGAAAAACTCGCTCTTACTCATGTTAAGCTTATAGCCAGATAACTTGCCAAATTCCTTTATTAGTGAAATAATTTGAGGTATTGAGGAGGTTGGGTTTGATGCATACAATAAGATGTCATCTGCATATAATGAAATTTTATGCTCTGTACCATGTCGTGTAATACCTTTAAAATTTACTGACTGACGGAGCGCAACAGCCAGGGGCTCAATTGATAGGGTGAATAAGAAGGGAGAGAGAGGGCACCCTTGTCTGGTGCCCCGGTACAGAGGGAAGTATTCAGAGTATACATTATTTGTGCACACTGAAGCAATCAGGGAGGTATATAATAATCTAATCCATGAGATTAACTCTGTAGGAAACCCAAACTGTTTAAGGGTGTTAGATAGGTATTCCCACTCTACCCTGTCAAAGGCCTTTTCAGCGTCGAGAGAGATTACTGCTTCAAGTTCGCCTGGGGGGAATTTGTGTATATTATATTATATAGTCGTCGTAAATTATTAAATGGGTTACGGCCTCGAATGAATCCTGTTTGGTCAGTCGAAATTATAGTCGGAATAATGGGTTCAAGGCGCAGCGCAAGAATTTTGGACAAAACTTTAAAATCCGCATTCAGAAGTGAGATTGGCCTGTATGATTCTCAACGAGTGGGATCCTTACCCTCCTTTGGGATAAGAGAAATTGAGGCTTGCGTAAGCGTTGGGGGAAGAGTTCCTGTATCGAACAACTCATTATAAACAGCCACAAGAAGCGGGCCCAGCAAGGATGCAAACTTCTGACAAAGGTCAGAATTAATTAATAGTTGGTAAATCTATTTTCTTAAAGAAGGAATCTAAAATTGCAGAATCATTCGGATACTCTGAAGTGTATAGGGTAGAATAAAAATGAACAAAACTGTCGTTAATTTCTTTAAGATTATGTACCATGGATCCAGATGGGGCCTTAATATGAGTTATCATTTTAGAATTATTTAATTGACGAGATTGAAGAGCTAATAATTTACTGGCTTTATCCCCAAATTCATAAAATGCATGTCGTGTTTTTAACAACCTCTTCTCTTCATGTGCAGCTGACAGCAAGCTATACTCGGACTGAAGACTTACTCTTTCTTTGTATAAGCGAGGGCAGGGAGAGATGGCGTACTGTTCATCTAACCTGCTAATACCTTCTGAAATATTTCTGAGTTTAGAGAGTTCTTTCTTTTTAGCATAAGAGGAGAAAGAGATTATTTTGCCCCGCAAATACGCTTTCAATGCCTCCCATAGTACAGATCTGGATATATCGTGCCTGTCATTTACTTCTAAATACATATTTATCTCTTTAGTTAGAAAAATAATGAATTCTTCATCTGCCAAGAGTAAAGTATTTAGTCTCCAGGGTTTGAAGGAAGAATGTTGAGTTGGTAAACGAAGCACAAAAGAGGAAGGAGCATGATCAGATATAACAATGCTATGATACCTACTAGATGAGACAAAGGGCATAATACTCTTATCCACTAAGAAAAAATCAATGCGACTATATGAGTGATGAACAGGAGAGAAAAAGGAGAATGTTCTGGAGGAAGGGAAAAGAAATCTCCAGGGGTCTAATAGTCCAAATTGGTCACAGAAATGTTTAATGTTTGTAGCTGCCTTAGAAGGCTGTATGACTCTAGAAGAGGATCTATCCAGCGAAGTGTTCAAAACACAGTTAAAGTCCCCTCCTATAATTAAAGCATAATCATCAGCAGGTGGAATAGATGTGAAGACTTTGCTGAAAAAATTACTGTCATCAAAGTTTGGGGCATAAATGTTAACAAGGATAACTTGCCTGTCGAGCAGGCGGCCTGTGACGATAACATAGCGACCCAAGTAGTCACTAATAACCTTTTCGCTGGTGAAAGATATGTTCTTCTTGATAAGAATAGCAGTACCTCTGCCTTTTGCATTTAAGCTCGAATGGAATACCTGTCCTTCCCAACTCCGCCTAAGTTTAATTACATCTGAATTAAGAATATGTGTTTCTTGTAGAAAAGCAATGTCTGCGTTTAATTGTCGTAAGTGAGAAAATATCTTATTTCTTTTAATGACATTGTTCATGCCTTTCACGTTCCATGTTATAAAATTTATATCACATTTATTAACGTTGGTCATGCTATCAAAAAGTATTGGTAAATGAACAAGTCAAATCTAGTGAATCTGCCACAACACAACACATGAGCACCTTGACTCCGAACAGCGTATGGTAAGGAAAAAAAAATAAATACTACTAACAATACAAAAAATTAGAGAATTCAAATTCCCCTCCCGCCCCCCTCCCACCTTCAAACAACGACCATCTGCTGGTATACTAAGAACCATAACTCACCAGCCCGTGTTCCTGCTCCTTGAAACTAAGTTGCTATTGATAGAAGAAATAAGTGACATTAACATGAACTAAAGAGTGTGGAACAGTCCAAACTTAAATAAGTCTCTTTGTTATCATCACCACTCGAGCCATGCAGTCTAATACAGAACCTGCGCTCAGCAGGAAACAAAAGTGGAATCACGTACGACTACATTATCTGCCGTGATGTGAATTCCTACTCGCTCGTAGAAGGGGGAACAATCCCCCTCACAAATTCCAAAGCCCGTTGCGGGGAATCAAAAAATGTTTTCGTTCCGTCATGATTGATCCGTAGACGCGCAGGGAAAAGGAGGCCGAATTCAATTCCCGCTCCTCTGAGTTCAGCCTTTACCTGGTTAAATGCCGCTCTCCGCTCTCTGCAACATCAGCGATTACATCTGGGTAGAAGTGTATACGCGATCCTTTGTATAACACCTGTCCCTTTTCTCGTGCCAAACGGAGAATCAATTCCCTCATCTGGTAGTGATGCAATCGCACGATGAACGGCCTGGGGGCTTGATTAGCTTTCGCCGGGGGAGCTAGAGAACGGTGAGCCCTGTCCACTTCCGGCTTTTTGGCGAAACTCTGTTCACCGAATACCTCGAGAACCAGTGCTTCAATAAATGCAGAAGGATGAGAGCCCTCGGGGATACCGATCACATGAATATTGTTCCTCCTGGATCGATTTTCCAAGTCATCGAGTTTGGCCCTCAGTTTTTCATTATCTTCCGATAGCACTGAGCAGGTAGATTCCAGGACAGTAACGCGACCATCCACGTCGGTAAGGGACTCTTCCACATCCTTCAGTTTCTGTTCTTGCTCTAATAATGAAGTTTTCACCGCAGAGATAGTTGATTTAAGCTGCGCCGCTACCTCAGATCTAATCCCGCCAAGGAGTTCCCTGATATCCCCCTGACTCGAGGCGGCCCCGTCCACACTCTGAATTTCGCCAGCAACCTCAGTAATATCGGCCATCTTTTTAGCGTTGTTTCTCGGCATGTTTCCTACTGAGGGTCGTGAATAGTATTTCAAACGATGTCACCGAAGAAGTGCTGAATAAGTCGATAATTAAACAAGAAACGTGCGGAGCAGAGAACTTTACGACTTCTCACGCAGCCATTTTACCGGAAGTCCGTAATGTTATTCTTAATATTTTAACATTATTGCATGTATAATACTACAAAAGGTTTGAAGAATGATAATGATAAACTAGTTCAGTATCAGGAATCATGTGAGTAGAGTTAGCTTGTGCTTTTGCTGGCAAGTTAAAATCTCTATAGCAGTGATCCTGGTGTGTAGAAAAAGTAGAGCTCATACAAACACACACACACTCTCACACTAAATCTTAAACACAGTCTCAGAGATCATTCATGTCCTTCTCTCTCTGCAGGCTGAGTGGATGTGGTATTGGAGAGGAAGGCTGTGCTGCTCTGATTTCAGCTCTGAGATCAAACCCCTCACACCTGACAGAACTGGGTCTGAATGTTAATACACCAGGAGACTCAGGAGTAAAGCTGCTCTCTGCTCTACTGGAGGATCCACACTGTAAACTGGAGAAACTACAGTGAGTGTTGTTATATTACTGAACACAACAAACTGTGTGAAAATACTGCCAAACAAAAACATTTCATGTTAAAGGGATATTTCACACAAAAATGAAAATTATGTCATCACTTTACTTTTCTTAAAGGCATTTCAAAACAGTATGACTTTATTTCTGGAAAATATTTCTGAAGATATTTTGAGAAATGTTTTTGTCCACTCAATGGAAAGCAATGGTGCCCAAACTTTGTTTGCCAACAATATTAAAAATATCATGTTTTGTGTTTCACAGAAGAAAGAAGCTCATACAGGTTAGGAACAACATGGAGGGAAGAAAATTATATTGTTTATATTGTAGGGTGAACAAATCATTTAAACATCAAAATGTAAATTTTCAAATACAATGATTATACTGAATGTGCCCAAAACATTTGAATGTTGGTATATACACTTTTAGACCACTGAACAACAAAGTACATAAGTGTGAGCCAAAATTATATAAATTTGCAGTAATTAATTGGAAGTAGCTTCACATATAAAGTACTATATACAGTCTTGTTCAAAATAATAGCAGTACAATGTGACTAACCAGAATAATCAAGGTTTTTCGTATATTTTTTTATTGCTACGTGGCAAACAAGTTACCAGTAGGTTCAGTAGATTCTCAGAAAACAAATGAGACCCAGCATTCATGATATGCACGCTCTTAAGGCTGTGCAATTGGGCAATTAGTTGAATTAGTTGAAAGGGGTGTGTTCAAAAAAATAGCAGTGTGGCATTCAATCACTGAGGTCATCAATTTTGTGAAGAAACAGGTGTGAATCAGGTGGCCCCTATTTAAGGATGAAGCCAACACTTGTTGAACATGCATTTGAAAGCTGAGGAAAATGGGTCGTTCAAGACATTGTTCAGAAGAACAGCGTACTTTGATTAAAAAGTTGATTAGAGAGGGGAAAACCTATAAAGAGGTGCAAAAAATGATAGGCTGTTCAGCTAAAATGATCTCCAATGCCTTAAAATGGAGAGCAAAACCAGAGAGACGTGGAAGAAAACGGAAGACAACCATCAAAATGGATAGAAGAATAACCAGAATGGCAAAGGCTCAGCCAATGATCACCTCCAGGATGATCAAAGACAGTCTGGAGTTACCTGTAAGTACTGTGACAGTTAGAAGACGTCTGTGTGAAGCTAATCTATTTTCAAGAATCCCCCGCAAAGTCCCTCTGTTAAAAAAAAGGCATGTGCAGAAGAGGTTACAATTTGCCAAAGAACACATCAACTGGCCTAAAGAGAAATGGAGGAACATTTTGTGGACTGATGAGAGTAAAATTGTTCTTTTTGGGTCCAAGGGCCACAGGCAGTTTGTGAGACGACCCCCAAACTCTGAATTCAAGCCACAGTACACAGTGAAGACAGTGAAGCATGGAGGTGCAAGCATCATGATATGGGCATGTTTCTCCTACTATGGTGTTGGGCCTATTTATCGCATACCAGGGATCATGGATCAGTTTGCATATGTTAAAATACTTGAAGAGGTCATGTTGCCCTATGCTGAAGAGGACATGCCCTTGAAATGGTTGTTTCAACAAGACAATGACCCAAAATACACTAGTAAACGGGCAAAGTCTTGGTTCCAAACCAACAAAATTAATGTTATGGAGTGGCCAGCCCAATCTCCAGACCTTAATCCAATTGAGAACTTGTGGGGTGATATCAAAAATGCTGTTTCTGAAGCAAAACCAAGAAATGTGAATGAATTGTGGAATGTTGTTAAAGAATCATGGAGTGGAATAACAGCTGAGAGGTGCCACAAGTTGGTTGACTCCATGCCACACAGATGTCAAGCAGTTTTAAAAAACTGTGGTCATACAACTAAATATTAGTTTAGTGATTCACAGGATTGCTAAATCCCAGAAAAAAAAAAATGTTTGTACAAAATAGTTTTGAGTTTGTACAGTCAAAGGTAGACACTGCTATTTTTTTGAACACACCCCTTTCAACTAATTGCCCAATTGCACAGCCTTAAGAGCGTGCATATCATGAATGCTGGGTCTTGTTTGTTTTCTGACAATCTACTGAACCTACTGGTAACTTGTTTGCCACGTAGCAATAAAAAATATACTAAAAACCTTGATTATTCTGGTTAGTCACATTGTACTGCTATTATTTTGAACAAGACTGTATATATGCTGCTTATAGAATTATAGAATTATATTTCCTGCTCATAGAATTACAGTGTAATGAAAATTGTCCTTTAAATTAAAATACTGGCAGCACATTTGCCTGTAGTTTACTTTAATTTTACAGCTCTTTGGAGACTTTACATTGTTATTGTAATACACTAAATTAAAGATACAGATACATAATTACAAAAATGACAGACTGACCATCTTTCTCCAATCCATGTATAACAGATTTACATGTACTCATTGCAATATTTTGATGGAGCCTTGTATAAAACCAGCACTGTAGTGTTTTTCTACATACTGTAGCACCAAGTCTTGAACATTTTATTCTGTTTGAGGAGTATTTATATAAGAAGAACAGCATTAATAAATGCTACTTTTTATGCTGTCAGGTCTGCAGCTCTCACTCTTAGATTCATCTTTGAGCAACTGATGTTATGTATTTATTATCTCTGAACTGGAGTCTTATTTTTAAATTATGTAGTTAGTATGATACATTCTTACCTGACAAATAAAACATTAGATTTAATTTATTCTGATCTCTTCTGAACTCATCGTGACTAGTAGATCATGTGGAGGCTGATGTTTCCTCAAATCTGTGTCCAGGACAGAACAGACTAAAGGCTCATGGATGAATGGAGCAGCAGGAACATCATCAGAGACCTTTTGATTTCTGTCTAGCACTAACTTAGCAAGTTGTGCTGAAGTGACTAACAAACTACATTTTTGTTCTGAGCAAGCAGTAGATGAGTGATTTAAAGATATAAGTTAACCTTCTTATGAAGGTATAAGTTAACCTTGTAGTGAATCTGTTCAGTTCAGACCGGAGAGTTTGTAAAAGTGAGATCCATGACTTCCGGTCGGTGTGAGACTCAAATGTGACAACGGGTCTCTGATGAATCAATAACTGAAAGTATCCACCTTGCACAACAAACCAGTGTGTTCATAATTAAGATAATACATTAAAATAATATGGTAAGACACACCAATTTGTAATATCAAGCAGCAGAACAAGCTGTTTTGTACAGTTAAAAATAGCTGGAAGGAACTGAGACCAGAAGTAAGAGCCATAAGACTTACAAATGAAAAGGATGTCCAGAATAATAAAATACCTAAATTAATTGTATCCAATATTTGCGATTAGTTACTAATTAGAAACACATTCTGAATTTAATAATAATCACTTGAAAATTTGAGTCAGATTAAACATAGAGCTACAATAATATTTAAACTCAATCCAAATTAAGTGAACTGAACCGCAAGTAAAATATATGTCATAGTTATACTAAAAAGTTACTCTTATTTTAACATTATCACCTATATGATATTACAAACTAGTTCAGCATCACAATCATGAATCATGTGGGTAGAGTGCATTTAAATTAATGTTTTAGCTGCTGGCAAGTTAAAATCTCTATCGCGCTGATCCTGGTGTGTAGAAAAAGTAGAGCTCATACAAACACACACAAACACACTCTTACTCTAAATCTTAAACACAGTCTCAGAGATCATTCATGTTCTTCACTCTCTGCAGGCTGAGGGGCTGCAGTATTGGAGAGAAAGGCTGTGCTGCTCTGATTTCAGCTCTGAGATCAAACTCCTCACACCTGACAGAACTGGATCTGAGAGGTAATACACCAGGAGACTCAGGAGTGAAGCTGCTCTCTGCTCTACTGGAGGATCCACACTGTAAACTGAAGAAACTACTGTAAGTTATTGAGTCAATGCTTTCATTTATCATCTTGTATTAAAGCAGATCTTAGTGTATTTTATCTTTCTCTTTATTGTACAGTATTTGACAGTAGAAACTCCACAAGCTCCAAACAACTGAATCAAAACAACACGTCTTGAACAAGACTGTCACCTGGACATTAACCCCCTGGGGTCGAAGCATCAGTGCGGTCTGTGTAATATTTTCTTGATGACCGCGAACAGAACTAAAAATACTTTGATCATTTTTGATCGTACAGATAAGAATAAGGTATTGTTTTAAACTGCACAGGGTTTACTTTTTTTGTTTATTCACAATAATAATAATAAAAATTATAATAATCAAATAAAAAGACATGCTGGCTATTAACAATCAAATGAAATCACTATCAACTAAATTCATAGATGGATTGTGAATAAATGTTATGTTTAAATATAACATTGTAATATAGAAATATTTAATGATTGCAAAAATGAAATAAGATACTTTTTGTAATGTGGTGTTTGGGTTTTGTTTCATGTTCTTGTTTTCATGTCTCTTATTTTGTAGTTTGTTTCTTGCTGTGTGTCATACTTCCCTTGCCCTCATGTATCTCTCCCTTGTGGATGTGTCGTGTTCTGATTGGTTTATTGTCTTGTCATGTGATTATCAGTTCTGTTTGCTCATTGGTTTGTTCATTGTCTGCTATAAGTACTCATGTTTTGGCCACTGTCCCTTGTCATGTATTAATGTTGTATCCTGCTGTTGGTGAGTCTAGTCTGTTCATGTCTAGTCTAGTCAAGTCTGTTCAAGTCAAGTCTTTGTTTATTGTTTGTTTATTGTTTGGATTTTGGATCACTCTGTAAATAAACTGCACTTGGGTTCTCACAACGCTTGCCTTCATTGGACTCGTTACACTTTTTTAAATATGAAACTACACCTGCCAGTAGGTGGCAGCAAGTGACTGTTTAATGAGTGAGTTGAATCAACTGAGTCGTTTAAAAATCTGATTCAACTAACTTTGCAAACGATTCAGCGGTTTTGCTGTTTGTTCTCATTTCTTTCTGATGGAGCAAAAACTGACTTTTGTGTCTGAAAATCAGGGTATCTTCCAATAATTAGTATTTTTTTTTAATACTGAAATCTGAAAAATGGCACATATTTCATAATAATTGTCCTCCGCTTCTATTGATTCTTAACATGTTTATTTCTACTACATTTGATCTCTTTCTCTTCATTAAACAGCCAGATTATGAATGGCTTAACTGTACTGAGGCAGAGCCTTTGTTGCTTTGGCACACCGTCTGATCAATAGCTAACTATCAAAATCTGTGTAGCAAAGCTGTGCAACACTGCAGAGCGGGGAGAATGTAACGGCTGTCTATAATAATTGGTAAATGCATTGTTGTCTTTAATAATGTTTTTTTTTTTTAAAGACAGGAACGATGAATGTGTGTTGTGCACAGACCAACGGCCAAGGCAAGGACTTTCCTTAAATATATTAAATCTCAGTTTGTTTTTCCACCAAACCCTAACAGATCTGATTGTGAGAGTGTAATGTTTGTATTTGAACACTGCGTGTGACAGCATGAGCATGCTGATCATGATTTTGATTGTAAAATGACTGTAATACTGTGTCCAAAGTGAAAGAGCTCTGTCTGGAGGTCTGGGGTTTCATGAGACAGCAGCTACCAATCTCTACTCATCACCTTTCACTCCCTCTCAAGGATTTGACAGAGTTAGAGAAATGGTGATGGTCATTTTAGAGTTATTTATATTTATTTTACTTGATTTTTATTTGTTTATTTTGAGAAAAGAACGTTTTTCATTCAACACACATCTACCAGGTGAACGCTGTTTTTAATGTTTTCTAGCAGGAAAACTACATCACCATGACATTTATTTGTAACCTATCCATGTTTTGTGTGAATATGTCCCTGACACTCTTTTCTCTTTCTGAATGAGTTTCTCTCTTTTGTTGAACACAAAAGAAAATGTGTTAAAGAATGTTAGTAACCCACACTGTATAAACTCCAATAAACAAAATATTGCAAGGGCAAAAATATTTAAGTTGAGCCAATTTTATAACTTGGATTTAGTGGAGAGGACATATTATATTACACAAATAGATTTAAAAAACGTTGAATGAACTGTTATTTTCAAATCCAGTCAACAGTGAGTTATGCTAATGTTGACTAAATTAATAAAAACTAATCCAACCAACACTGAGATCATTCTGCACTTGCACGAGCCTGAGTGACTTCACGGGAGAAACATCATATCAAGTTCATGAGTCAGGTAAGAGACACTAAATAAATGTTAGACTCATTTTATCGATAAAAACATACAGCATATACGATGTTTTGAGTGGATATATAGAAGTGTTTTATAGTCGTGTGTCAGAAGAAAAATAAAAATTAAGGCTTTGTTATGTCAAGTTCACGCGTCAACTGAATTTGTACCCACATGGAAAGAACCTATATGTGGATATATGCGCATATATGAAACCTATATGCAGTGTATATGCACATATATGCTGCATATATGCACATATATGATAATATATGTGCTGCATATATGCGTATATATGCCACATATAGGCAAAATTGAGGTGCATATATTTGCATATACAGGATATAAGCCCTATACATACAAGATATGTCTTCTATAAAGCTAATGGCAGGATCTGGTCATTTTGTAGCTCATATCCACTGATCTATAATATAGATCATTATAGATATTTATATCATTATATCAAATATTGTCTATAATATAGATCAGTGCTCAGATCTCATTTTTGAGATAACTCATATTTTCTATTATCAAGGCAAAAAGAATTAACGAAAAAAATTATGCAAGAACTTATGTATGTGCGAACACGTGAAATTGGTATCACATGTAATTGGCATGTTATGGAATTTAACTATGGCAATATATTAACATGATATACAGAGCCGGACAGTAACGGAGTACATTTACTTGAGTACAGTACTGAAGTACAATTTTGAGGGATCTGTACTTTACTCGAGTATCATTTTTGGGGAGTAATCATGACTTTACTCAACTACATTTGAGAGGCAAATATTGTACTCTTTACTCCGCTACATTTCTATCCATGACCGTAAGTATCCGTTACTTCTTCGGCCCCGTCCACACGGAGACGGACCCCCGATCTTTTTTTCCCTCGTCTCAAGAAATATCCCCAATAGTATGTTCCTGCACAACTGGAGGCTGCAGATTCAGGACCACAGATCTAGGACCGCAGTTCTAGGACCCGTTTTTCGTGACAGCGCCACCTACCGTACTGGACAATATAGCGATGGCTGCAGTTTCAGGACCACAGTTCTAGTACACCGTTGGTTTAGTTTGTAGTCACGTTACATGGGATATAGCATCAATATATTAATCTCAGTAGTATTTGTTTTTAAATGTTATTTTTTATTCAAAATGCAGCAGAGGTTAATTACGAAGTGTGCTTTGAGTCACAATTTTACATTTAAACATGAATTTATGTAGTACCCTAACCGCCTGGTTAGGGGAGATATACAGTCAATAAAAGACACAGGACACGGAGCTGCTGCAATATCTTCTGAGTCTCTGTATTGTCTCACATTAATGCAAATAATTCTGCATTCTCATGTCATATAAAACGTATAACAACATATCTCTTTTAGAGAAAAACACAATATATGGAAAAAATATATAGAATTACTCACAGCTTCTCAACAGGTACGGTTTCCATCAATTAAACAAATAATTTCAATAGAAACTTGAATTACACATTAATACTACTATGTACTGTATATTGCATACAATATTCACATGTGACACTCTACATTTTAAACGTGTCGTTTACCATGTCTTCAACTCTTTTAAACTTCTTAAATTAGCTCAAGAAAGCATGTCAGCAAAACTAATTAACGTTATCTCTTTACACACCATTAGTATGAATAATAATAATAATAATAATAATAAGTTTTATTTATATAGCGCCTTTCCAGAGCTCAAGGACACGTTACAATAAACAAACAACAATAAAGGCAATTGACAAAGAGAGCAGACAGAACAACAATAGGCAAATGAGAGTGCAAGTACAGTAAGTGAGAATTGGGTAGATGGGGCAGCAACCAGCAGAGAGAGAGGAAGGAAAAGCAAAAAAAAAAAAAAAACTAAGAACTATAGCATTCAGAAAATAGGTGTGTTTTGAGCATGGATTTGAATTCTGAGATAGTGTTAACAAAACGGAGTGATGGGGGGAGAGAGTTCCACATTTTGGGCGCAACAACACTGAATGATCTGCCCCCCATTGAAGCAAGGCGATGCCGAGGGACAACGAGAAGGCTGGAATCAGCGGATCGTAAAGAGCGAGTAGGGGTGTAGGGGAGAAGCAGGTTACAGAGGTAGGGGGGAGCAAGGCCATGCAGAGACTTAAAAGCGAGAAGGAGAATTTTGAATTGAATACGGTAAGCCACAGGAAGCCAGTGAAGATCATGCAGAATTGGGGAAATATGTGCAGAACGCTTGGTGTGGGTGAGTAGTCTAGCAGCAGAGTTTTGAATGTATTGTAATTTGGAAATGGAGCTAGCTGGTAGGCCAATGAAAAGTGCATTGCAGTAATCAAGACGTGAGGTGACAAATGCATGGATGACAGTTTCAGCATCTGAGATACTGATAAAGGGACAGAGCTGAGCGATACGACGTAGATGAAAGAATGCCAATTTAGTGATGGAATTAATGTGAGAGTGGAAAGATAGAGAGGAATCAAAAATTACACCAAGATTTTTAACAGTACTAGATGGTTTGATAAGAGAGCCGGCGATCTCACAGGTGAAGTTAGTAGGAATTTTATTAGTGAGTGATGAAGGTCCAGTGAAGATAATCTCAGTTTTGTCCATGTTAAGTTTTAGAAAATTTGAATGAAGCCAATCTTTTATTTCATGCACACAAGCAGAGATTTTGTCAGTTGTGAAAGATAAAGTTGATGAACAGGTAGTATATAATTGAATGTCGTCAGCGTAAAAATGATAATTAAAACCATGACGGCGGAGGATCTGACCAAGAGGTATTATATAAATTATAAATAATAATGGCCCAAGAACGGATCCCTGAGGGACACCTTGCTTCAGGGGGACAGTGGGTGAGCGAAAATTCTGAAGTGAAATGTAAAACAGTCTGTCAGAGAGATAAGAGGAGAACCAGGAAAGAGCAGCACCAGAAATACCCACATCCGAAAGGCGCGAAATGAGTAGTTGATGGGAGACGGTATCGAAGGCAGAGCTGAGGTCGAGCAGCAAAAGCATAGACAGAGAACCAGAATCACCAGAGAGAAGCAGATCATTCAGTACCTTAACTAGAGCAGTTTCAGTACTATGCAAAGGGCGAAAACCAGATTGAAAAGGATCAAAAAGATTATTTTCAACTAGAAAAGACTGAAGCTGGGAGGCAACAGTACTTTCCAGTAATTTAGCTATGAAGGGGAGATTTGAAATGGGACGATAATTAGATAAAACTGAGGGATCAAGGTTGGGTTTCTTGAGAACAGGGGTAACAGCTGCAGTTTTGAGTGACAGAGGAAATGAAGCAGAGGTAAGAGAAGCATTGATGAAGTGAGAGATAGGTGCAGAAATAACTGAATGGCAAAGTTTCAGTAGAGTAGTAGGAGCAGGGTCAAGATGACAAGATGAAGGGTTGGATTTCAAGATTAACTCAGAGACAGAAGAAGGAGTAGACAGAGAGAAAAAAGGCAGGGATTGACCAGGTTGATTCGGCAGATAACTAATGTTAGTGGCATCATTAAAGAGGCATTGGTTTACGGCATCAGTCTTTTCTAGCATGTGAGCCAAGAATGAAGTGCAAAGTTCATCAGAAGCTAGAGCAACATGAGATGGAGGTTTGGTAAGTTTATTTATTGTGTTGAATAATGCTTTTGGCCTGTTGCTTGATTTATTGATTATAGCAGATACAAAACTGGAACGAGCCAAACTCAGGGCCGATTTATAAATCTTGATATGTTCGATGAATGCCAAATGGTGAACAGTCAGGCCAGTTTTCCTATAGTAACGCTCAAGCCGTCTACCAGTGGCCTTTAAGATACGGAGCTCAGGAGTGTACCAAGGAGACGAATGTGTGGAAGGGACACTTCTGGTCTTGACAGGAGCATGCTTATCTAAAATATCCGAGATTATGGAGTTATAGTTGGATAGTATCAGTGAAGGTGAGGAGATATCAAAGACATCAGAGAGATTAGAAGAGGAAACGGAGGTACAAAATAATGCAGTATCAACAGCTTTGAGATTGCGGTAAGATATGACAGTTGTAGAACAATTCTTATGCATAGGCAGGCTGAAGCTAAAATCAAGAAATTTGTGATCAGAAATACCAGTGTCAGTAGAAGTGATGGAAGAGATATTGGCCATTGATGTACAAATCAAATCAAGGGTATGACCACGGGTATGAGTAGGAAAATTAACATGCTGAATTAGATTAAAACATTCAAAAATAGAAAGTAACTGGTTGGAGTTAGAGCAAACAGCATCAACATGAATATTAAAATCACCAAGCAGTAGAATGGGAAATGACAATGAGCAGACAAGGGTCAACAGTTCACTGAGTTCAGAAAAGAAGTTAGACAGGACCTTAGGAGGTCGATAGAGCAAAATAATTATGAGAGAGTCAGCCTTCAAAACCATGTACTCAAATGTATTGGTGTCGTGAAAGTCAAGTTGCTTGATACGGAGGTTATCACGATGGATGATAGCGAGACCACCCCCTTTACCATGGGGTCGCGGTCTGGACAGATAATTATATCCATCTGGCGTAAGTAGATTTAACTGTAAAAAATCTTCAGGAACTTGCCAAGTTTCAGTGAGAAGAAAAATGTCAAGGTTATTGTCAGTGATCATTTCATTGAGATAAGGGGCTTTGTCCGAAATTGATCGACAGTTCAAAAGGGCAAAGTGATGATGCGAAGGATTCAAATTAGGTGTATGTTGCTGATCGCTATTAGTGAGATAGATCAGAGAACGCTGGGTAGACAGTTGTTTTGTCATGGAAGATAGTCTATTGTTGGTCCAGATGCAAGGAGGGGAGTCAGGCTTAGAACAATAGGAACTCAAGAGTGTGCGCCGCGAACGATGTGTGTATCTTGGGCGACGGAGAATCCCTAGTCTCCGACAGTATTCATACGTCACCGAATCAAGACGCGGGCGGCAGTTAAAGGCCCTCAGTTGTGATGTAGAATATTCAATATCCATCGCAGATGTAAGACAAAAAAATAATAAGGCAGAGGAAAAAAGAAAAAATGTTTTTGCACAAGGCATGTTGATACTGAGAAAGTGAAAGCCCAACCACAAGCAAAACCACGTTAGCCAAACCTGAACGTCACTTCACCGAAACAGCTAACTAAATAGGAGGCGACGCACCCAGATAGTAAGCAGTAAACAAACGGCGCAACCGATAGAGAGAGCGGTAACTCACCCATCTGAGGAGCCGAGTGTGGTAGAGATGTAACAGGGAAGAAAGCTCGCAGCAGCCCGGCGGCAGACTTATCAACAGTTCAGTTCAGAGTTTAAACAGTGGAAAAAGGATTAATCCAACCAGGGGTGAAACAGCTGCACAGACGCGCACAGTGTTCGCAACGCCTTGCAGACAGCAGAGGTGGTCAGTGCAGTGACAACAGTCCAGGTCAGGGAAACGGAGTAAACAACACAGAGTTCCGATGAAAAGAGAAAAAGGAAAAAATATCCGAACCAGACAAACAGTACAAACAATCCAGGATACGAAGCGGCAGCACAAACGCGCACAGCGTACTCGACCCGGAACCGGAAATTCTGAAATTCTGAACACATATTACAGTTTCTCTTATGAATCAACAGATTACTTTTCTTTAAGCACTGTCACCTGTAACTTAATTGTTAAATTAGTTCTCAAAAACACCAGTTTGGTATTCATTCACTCCGTTTTCACATTTCTATGACCGCATGGTCTCTGCCATCAGTTTAGCATTCACCAGTTGTACACGTGATAACTTAGACACGCGGTAAACTTGAACCGAACTTTTAAACATAAATACACAATGCATACACTTCAAACAATGACACTTGCCATTTTTTACATCCTTGACTTACATAAAATGTATTTCCACTACAATTTACTAATATCATACCTGGTTAGGGGAGATATACAGTCAATAAAAGACACAGGACACGGAGCTGCTGCAATATCTTCTGAGTCTCTGAGCAGCGCGCCCCCTCCCCCAGCAGGTGAAAGTCCCAAGGCAAAAGTAATCAAATAATCGATCATCCATACTAGGTAAGGAATACCAATCACCATCATCCAAAATAATACACTATGCCTTAACGGCATTTAGTTTATTTTTTAATGACAACAACATTTTCTCATGACACTAATTATTATTAATTATATATTTATATATATATATATATATATATATATATATATATATATATATATATATATATATATATTTTTTTTTTATACTTTATATATTTTTTTAACCACCACATTTACACAAAATATAAATTAAATATAAGTTTTGTAAAATTGATGTATATCAATTTTAAAACAATTGTAAAAAATGAAGAACCTTAAAAGTCTTAGTCTTTTGAATTATACAGTATATAGATTAACCTCCTTAAGGTGAATTAGCTCATTATCAGGTAAGTTAAAGTGGAATCAGCGTATGGAGTCACTAAATTACAGCCGACATTTTAAAAGTTGTTGAGAGGCAAGACACAAGAATGATTCAAGAATGTTTATATATATATATATATATATATATATATATATATATATATATATACAGTGAGGAAAATAAGTATTTGAACACCCTGCTATTTTGCAAGTTCTCCCATTTGGAAATCATGGAGGGGTCTGAAATTGTCATCGTAGGTGCATGTCCATTGTGAGAGACATAATCTAAAAAAAAAATCACAATGTATGATTTTTTAACTATTTATTTGTATGATAGAGCTGCAAATAAGTATTTGAACACCTGAGAAAATCAATGTTAATATTTGGTACAGTAGCCTTTGTTTGCAATTACAGAGGTCAAACGTTTCCTGTAGTTTTTCACCAGGTTTGCACACACTGCAGGAGGGATTTTGGCCCACTCCTCCACACTGATCTTCTCTAGATCAGTCAGGTTTCTGGCCTGTCGCTGAGAAACACGGAGTTTGAGCTCCCCCTAAAGATTCTCTATTGGGTTTAGGTCTGGAGACTGGCTAGGCCACGCCAGAGCCTTGATATGCTTCTTACAGAGCCACTCCTTGGTTATCCTGGCTGTGTGCTTCGGGTCATTGTCATGTTGGAAGACCCAGCCTCGACCCATCTTCAATGCTCTAACTGAGGGAAGGAGGTTGTTCCCCAAAATCTCGCAATACATGGCCCCGGTCATCCTTTGCTTAATACAGTGCAGTCGCCCTGTCCCATGAGCAGAAAAACACCCCCAAAGCATGATGCTACCACCCCAATGCTTCACAGTAGGGATGGTGTTCTTGGGATGGTACTCGTCATTCTTCTTCCTCAAAACACGTTTAGTGGAATTAAGACCAAAAAGTTCTATTTTGGTCTCATCTGACCAAATTACTTTCTCCCATGACTTCTCTGGATCATCCAAATGGTCATTGGCAAACTTAAGACGGGCCTGGACATGTGCTGGTTTAAGCAGGGGAACATTCCGTGCCATGCATGATTTCAAACCATGACGTCTTAGTGTATTACCAACAGTAACCTTGGAAACGGTGGTCCCAGCTCTTTTCAGGTCATTGACCAGCTCCTCCCGTGTAGTTCTGGGCTGATTTCTCACCTTTCTTAGATCATTGAGACCCCGCGAGGTGAGCTCTTGCATGGAGCCCCAGTCCGAGGGAGATTGACAGTCATGTTTAGCTTCTTCCATTTTCTAATGATTGCTCCAACAGTGGACCTTTTTTCACCAAGCTGCTTGGCAATTTCCCCGTAGCCCTTTCCAGCCTTGTGGAGGTTTACAATTTTGTCTCTAGTGTCTTTGGACAGCTCTTTGGTCTTGGCCATGTTAGTAGTTGGATTCTTACTGATTGTATGGGGTGGACATGTGTCTTTATGCAGCTAACGACCTCAAACGGGTGCATCTAATTTAGGATAATAAATGGAGTGGAGGTGGACATTTTAAAGGCAGACTAACAGGTCTTTGAGGGTCAGAATTCTAGCTGATAGACAGGTGTTCAAATACTTATTTGCAGCTGTATCATACAAATAAATAGTTAAAAAATCATATATTGTGATTTCTGGATTTATTTTTTAGATTATGTCTCTCACAGTGGACATGCACCTACGATGACAATTTCAGACCCCTCCATGATTTCCAAGTGGGAGAACTTGCAAAATAGCAGGATGTTCAAATACTTATTTTCCTCACTGTATATATATATATATATATATATATATATATATATGTGTGTGTGTGTGTGTGTGTGTGTGTCATTTTTGCGACAACATCACAACAGCACCAAAGTGAACCCCTTTTCCATCAGTTGCTTCATGGATAGAATGGCTGAGAGAGTGAGAGACAGAGAGAGATAAATAAGAAACATTTGTTTAACATATTCAACTGGAATATATATATATATATGAAAAGTGAAAGTCCTTGCAGCATGTGGTGCATCTCTTCAATCCGGGCAGGGATCTCCCTTTTTGGATTGTTATATGTATCTTGAAAAAGAGAGAGCCTACTTGTTAGAATATTTTGAGATCATGAAAATATCCCTAGTGCCTTTTTTAATCATCTGTCCTACAATGAGCCTAACCAAATCCATAAAATCACTTCATATTGGCCATGCAGAACATGACAGAAACTAACACATGATATCAATGGACTGTATGTGGAGTAGACCTGCAGATTAGGCCAAATTGTATTCAAACAATTGAATCCAAACGCCTCATTCATCATTGCAAAACAATGCCAAAACAACAGGCTAACACATACTGCAACTAGGCAGTCAGTGCAGTTTAATTATGAAAGATATTTTATACATAAATATGGTAAAACAACGACTATTAAGCAAATATTCACACTAATACATTAAGCTGCAGGTAAATCTTACAAACCTTACATCAACCATGCTCTTGTCATCTAAGTTTAATAAGTTTAATTAATGTGCAGGCTAGATTCACTTATAATACTTCGTCATTAAAACTCAACAAGGATTTATGAAATCATGGCCACGAATTAACTTCGTAGTAATTAATAAAACTAGCTCACAAATTCTTAATTTGGTGGGAATTAATTATTAATTCATAGTTAACAGTTCTCACTATGTAATCTTCACACTGTTTAAACGTTATAAAATAAAACTTAATTAAATATCGGTACTCACCGTCTGATTGCTGTCCACGTCGTCCATCTTTAATTAGTTTTGATCCAGTACGGTAGGTGGGGCTGTCACAAAAAAACTAGGGTCCTAAAACTGCGGTCCTGAAACTGCAGCCTCCGGTTGTGCAGGAATAGAGTGCCGAAGTTATGACGTCACTTTGTAGGCCAAAACGCGAAAGTGAGTTAGCATTTTAGCACTACGGGTTCCCTCGCCCTAAAGTCTATGGGTTTTTTTAATGGGTTTTTGCTAAATCGCCTGAAATAAGGTCTGTGGTTAACAATAATAATAATAATAATAATTCCTTACATTTATATAGCGCTTTTTCAAGACACTCAAAGCGCTTACATAGTCAGGGGGTATCTCCTCATCCACCACCAGTGTGCAGCATCCACCTGGATGATGCGACGGCAGCCATAGTGCGCCAGAACGCCCACCACACACCAGCTTACTGGTGGAGAGGAGACGGAGTGATGAAGCCAATCAGCAGACATGGGGATTGTTAGGAGGCCATGATGGTCAGAGGCCAATGGGCGAATTGAGCCAGGATGCCGAGGTCACACCTCTACTCTTTTCAAAAGACATCCTGGGATTTTTAATGACCACAGAGAGTGCACAAAGCCTCTAAATATTTTCACATTTTGATTTATGACATAAAACCCACAAGTTATAACCTGCTTGTGATTTTTTTTAAACTTTATTGTGTCTTAAAAATGGTGGTTGCTAACAAGTTGCTAAAAGGGACTGCATCCCTTTGGCGGGGACTTTAGACGCCATGAAATCTCTCACTTGTTTTGTCCCGAGATGAAAGCACAAGTTGTCGAATGAAAGATGCTCGTTTTCCATCCGAATCCGATGTTACCCAGCGGAGACTTTGGGTTCGTGCCATAAGGTAAGCTCACACAACGATGATTTCCATGTGAACATCGTATTTACTGCCTTAATGTGGCCACGACGAAACTTTAATGGTGCATATTGCTTAACACGCTATTGTTACTTTGACGGTCAGATGGAGTTAAAAAGGCTAGCAAGAATAAACGTTTTTCATAACCAAATCAACAGCTAAAATACCTTTGTCTTTCTCTTAAAATATCTAAATCCTTGTTTACTTTGCCACTGTTTAATATATTAGATCCGCTGCAGTTGTATTAAAGGCTAACGTTAAGTCGAGAAATGTGTTTGTTTAAGATATTCAAAATAATACCTGGTTTATTGGCTTATTGTAACTTGTTTGGATATAATTAAGAAGGGTCCTGCACCCTGATATTTGTTAACTTGACTTTTACCCACTTATGATTGTATTTGTAAACAGCATTAGTTAAGGCATTAGGTAACTGATATTAATCTTTGTTATTTTAGTAGTAAACGTAAACTATATTTAATGTGCTATATAAACGTTGACAGATCAATGAAGAAGATTAATGTAAATGCTGAAAAACTCCATTCTAATATAATACAAATATTTTATTGTGTGATTTTTCCCCCACCCCACTTTGTAATTTTAATCTGTAAAGGTGTAACTTCCATAAAACATTGCTTATTTTGAATTTATCCTTAGACGAGCTGACCGGAAACCCAGTGTCCATTCTCGCATCTGCAGCTGTCGTTTTCCTGCAGGGGGAAAAAATGTCCCTGTTTTGTTTTTATCCACAAACGATGTTCCCACTGGACAAATTTGGAAAGATCATTCATACTCCCTGAGACAGAATAGCACTGACGTGCCTAAAAATGTTCAACCACCCATTGTAGCAACAATGCCATCTTTCCCTGTAGAGACCTGTTGTGTGAAATATCAGTTTTTGCAATTAGTATATAGTTTGTTTTCAGTTTACTTATTTTATGAAAATAAAGATGTTTACTACAACTCTTGCTTTAAGGTTTCTGTGGCTAAGTTATTAGAGCATTTTATTAACTGTGCAAAAGGTTGCGAGTTCAATTCCCAGAGAATATGCTGATATCCATAGCCTGAATGCACTGTAAGTCGCCTGTCTGACAAATACCAAAAATTAAATGTTAAACTATTGTATACTACTTGTATACTATTGTAACTACACTCCAGTCAGCTCACAGTAATGTGAATGTGAGATAAAATTTACTGCACTAGTTCTCACATTGGGGCTTGTGGATTACCAGGTAAAAATATATAGAAAATGTATATATGGTATATGGTTTATTCAGAGAACATATATGGTTTATTTATATTATATTATAATAAGCATTTGTTGATGCTATTGGACAATTCTCTTTAAATTCAACATATGTAATTACATACAACTATTATATAAAATGTTTGGAATTTAACTGTGTTATGCTTGTTCAGAGATTGTGTGTATAGTTATCTTAAATACATAGAACACTATTATAACTCATCTAATGTTATCCCTCCCTAATTTAGATAATCTTTAAAGTTTATTTGGGGCACAATGATAAGGCATAATAATCTTAATCACAAAGAAAATAATATTAAGGTTTATATGAAATAACAAAATAATAAACGAAAAATAAAACATTAACAAAAGATTTAAAAAAATCTCAGAGAGTTACACATAAAAAAAAAAAAACAATAGGCAATATTCTCATGGAAAAGTGGGTAAGTGTTCATACACAGCGCAGATCATAATGAGCGAGCGTGTTTTTTAAAATAAAGTTTGAGGAAGCTTGATGATGACGTTGATCCGCGACCATGGTGTGCTGTAGTCCGTTTATAGCCTACCGTTAGCATTTTATATCTGATGGCTTTATTTACGCTTCAAAATTTATAAATTTTGGAGTAATTTGAAAAGATTATCTTGATAGACAAAACGTGTAAGGGTCATAACTCTTTGTTGAACACCGATCTTATTTTTTGCGATTTTCCAAATGTCTATGGGAAAAATGCATGGCTTTTCGATCGAGGGAACCCATGCGCCGCTAACTTCCGGGTTGGCCTACAAAGTGACGTAGTATACATGCCAGACCAGCATGTGGCGCTGTAATTCTGCCACAGAGATACACTTTTTTTTAAACGGAGAAGAAGACATTTGCGGATTTGCTGATAAACCTTGCGCGTGGTACACAAACGAACATGGAACAATACATTAATTAATCCGTGTTAATGTTAGTTAATAAAAAATAAAATCGTTCAGTGTTTGTTCATGTTTTTGTTGCTGTTACGTGAGGTGTTTGACTAGGGGCGAGACGTGGGCTAATGACGTCATATTTTCAGAATATTTACGGATTCGCCGTCCAGACGAAACAAAGGCGGCGTTTTCAAATATATCCACTCTGGGACCCGGTTTCAAAACATCAGTTCACTCTTCATCCGTGTGGACGAAAATGCCTATCCGCTAAAAAATTTGTGCGCCGAGGAAAAAATAAAAATCTCGGACACCCTATCAAACGTCATTGGAAAGTGCAGGGAGGAGGAAGAGGAGGAGGAGGAGGACGATGATGAGGCGCGTCATGACAGGCCTTCAAAGAACAAGGTACACTACCAGTCTGCATCCAGTGTGTTTTACTACATTGCAATACCACGGAGCCCCGCACGTCACCTGTAAAGAGGAAAAAAAATCAGTCCGTGACGGTTTTGCAATCCGTCCCCTCAGTTTACCGATATAAAGTTGGTTCGACGTTTGACGTTTGACATTTTGTCAGAGATTCAGCCTCGGAGATCTTCAATAATTATTTAACGATTTAGCACAATGACAACAAACTTCCTATGTTGTAATTGTTTTCAAATGTAGAAGAGAACACACATTGTGTTTTAATGGGTTTAATCTGCCTTAAGGAATTATAGCTGACAGACCTTATAATGTAAAAGTGCAGGCAAGGGACTATCTGCAAAGTGCAAAATGAAGAGAAAAATTCCATCTAAATGCTTCACTTGTGAAATGTATAAATAATTAATCTCAAATCAAATGGGTGTGTCTTATTATGTGTTCATAAAAGAACAATTAGCTGTTGGTTTCATTCACATAACTGTAGCACAACAAAAGTTATTGAAATGTACAGACTGAGAAAATGCTTGGAAAGCATGACAAAGATTGTGCAGTTTAGCGCCACCTAGAGGAACATATTGCACTTGTCTCGACCAAGTCTGACATTCAGAAGTTTAAATAAATTAATTTAGAATGCATACAGTTTGATATGTAAATTGAAATGGGTGTGTCTTGTTATTTGTTCAAAGAACAATATTTACAGCCATCTTTTACTATCACATGTAAATCGGGATGCATACTATTGAATTAAATTTGAACCCATTAACACACTCATTTTTAAAACATACAGTATTCCATCTAAACTTCAAAGGGTGTGTATTGTTACTGGCTCCTAGAAGATCATTTTGATGGTGGTTTTAGCCACAGAACTATAATATAACTCATACTATTGAAAATTAAACCAATACATCATTTAGTTTCAAATAAATGCAGTCTTCTATTTTACCTTTAAAGGCTGTGTCTTGTTACAGATTTCTTATGGAACATTTTGCAGTAGTTTTCATTGTCAAAAATGATGCAGAATTCAAGCTATTGACTTTCAAAAATCAAAAGAAAAGCCTTCCAACGAGTCTCTAGTGTTACTGCCCCCTAGAGGAAGATACTGCAGGTGTTTTGACTCAGGTTAACATTCAAACGTATACAGTACATTCATTTCAAATCAATAAAGCCTTTTATCTCAACTTCAACAACTGTGTCTTGTTACCTGGGCCTAAAAGAACATTTCCTTGCAGGTTTTACTCTAGTTTGTAATTCAGGATACATGCTATTGAACTAAATTCACATCTGTTAATAAATTCATGTAAAATGCATGCAGTGTTCTTTCTCAAATCTAAAGTGTGTTTCTTGTTACTGGCTCCTAGAAGAACATTCTGATGGTGGTTTTAGCCGCTGAACTATAATATAACTCATACTATTGAAAATTAAACCAATACATCATTTAGTTTCAAATAAATACAGTCTTCTATCTCAGCTACAAAGACTGTGTCTTGTTACAGATTTCTTATAGAACATTGTACAGTAGTTTTCAATGTCAAAAGTGATGCAGAAGTCACGCTATTGACTTTCAAAAGTCGCTTGTGCAGTCTTCCATTGAGTCTCTAGTATTACTGCCCCCTAGAGGAATGTGCTGCAGTTGTTTTGAACCAGTATGACATTCAAAGTTATAAATTATTTAAAAATCAATAAAGTCTTCTATTTCAACTTCTAAAGGTGTGTTTTGTTTCTGATTTCTAAATGAACATTTCAATTCAGGTTTTACACTCATATGTTATTCAGGACACATGCTATTGAATTAAATAGTAGGTTTCTTGAAGCATCTTGTTGTCACAGTTCTTCTGGATTTATTCTCTCTCAGTTTTTATGTCATTCCAGACAGACTGATGATGATCAGATCAGATCTATGTGTGGAGCACTGCCTGCTGTCAGACAGAAATCTCACTGGATTATTACAATTAATGGCCAAATTAATGTTTGGAAATCAAAAGTGATATTTAGCCTACCACTGCATTTTATATATTTACATTACATTTACATTGATTAATTTAGCAGACGCTTTTATCCAAAGTGACTTACAAATGAAGACAGTGGAAGCAATCAAAAACAACAAAAAGAGCAATGATATATATATATATATATATATATATATATATATATATATATATATATATAACAAGTCTCAGTTAGGTTAACACAGTACACGTAGCATGGGCTTTTAACTAATATAATAAATAAAAAGAAAACAGATAGAATTAAAAAAAAAGAATAGAGCAAGCTAGTTAGAGGTCTTTACACATACCCACACACACACACACACACACATATATATAAAATTGTATAATAAATGAAAAGAAATTAGAACACAAAAAGATTAGAAAGGTAGTTAGATTTTTTTTAAAGAATAGAATTAGAATATTGAGTGTTAAAGTTAGAGGGTCAAATAAAGATGGAAGAGATGTGTTTTAAGCCGATTCTTGAAGATGGCTAAGGACTCAGCTGCTCGGATTGAGTTGAGGAAGTCATTCCACGAGGAGGGAACATTTAATTTAAAAGTCCGTAAAAGAGACTTTGTGCTTCTTTGGGATGGCACAATCAAGCGACGTTCACTTGCAGAACGCAAGCTTCTAGAGGTCACATAAGTCTGAAGTAAAAAATGTAGGTAAATGGGTGCAGAGCCAGTGGTAGTTTTGTAGGCAAACATCAATGCCTTGAATTTTATGCGAGCAGCTATTGGAAGCCAGTGCAAATTGATAAACAGAGGTGTGACATGTATTCTTTTTGGCTCATTAAAAATTAATCTTGCTGCTGCGTTCTGAATTAATTGTAAAGGTTTGATAGAATTATCTGGAAGACCTGCCAAGAGAGCATTGCAATAGTCCAGCCTGGACATAACAAGAGCTTGAACAAGGAGTTGTGCAGCATGTTCAGAAAGAAAGGGCTTGATCTTCTTGATGTTGAATAAAGCAAATCTGCAGGATCGGACAGTTTTAGCAATGTGCTCTGAGAAAGTCAGCTGATCATCAATCATAACTCCAAGGCTTGAATTGAAGGTTATGGTCCATATTTCATATATGAAATGCTAATACAAAAAAGAAAAACAAACAGCCCATATATATATATATATATATTAGTTTATTGACATATAGTACTTTTTTTTAAAGCATATAAGTATGGAACAACACAAATTACAATTAATCTATAGATCTATAAATACACACATATATACACACACATATAGATCAGCATAAAATTTTGATTGCAGTTTATTCTTATAGTTGTGGGCAAAATGTTAATTATATTACTAAGTTAAGAGGTATTACACATATTTTTTTTTTTTTTTTTTTTTTTTTTTAGTGCTCCCCTGAATAAGATATGTTGCATCAAAGATTTTTATATATAGCCCACAAGACTAAATAATAACTGAATTATGTCAGAAGCTTTTTTTTTTTTTTTCAAAGATATTGTGAGACCTGGAGAGTTTTTATGAAGAATAAGGGACAGTTTAACTGCTCAGGAAAAATAAGGGACAACTATAAAAATAAAAAATAAAAAAAGATATTGAATGGAATGGATTTTTTATTTATTTAATTCAATAGCATGTGTCCTGAATAACATATGAGTGTAAAACCTGAATTGAAATGTTCATTTAGAAATCAGAAACAAAACACACCTTTAGAAGTTGAAATAGAAGACTTTATTGATTTTTAAATAATTTATAACTTTGAATGTCATACTGGTTCAAAACAACTGCAGCACATTCCTCTAGGGGGCAGTAATACTAGAGACTCAATGGAAGACTGCACAAGCGACTTTTGAAAGTCAATAGCGTGACTTCTGCATCACTTTTGACATTGAAAACTACTGTACAATGTTCTATAAGAAATCTGTAACAAGACACAGTCTTTGTAGCTGAGATAGAAGACTGTATTTATTTGAAAATAAATGATGTATTGGTTTAATTTTCAATAGTATGAGTTATATTATAGTTCAGCGGCTAAAACCACCATCAGAATGTTCTTCTAGGAGCCAGTAACAAGACACACACTTTAGATTTGAGAAAGAACACTGCATGCATTTTACATGAATTTATTAACAGATGTGAATTTAGTTCAATAGCATGTATCCTGAATTACAAACTAGAGTAAAACCTGCAAGGAAATGTTCTTTTAGGCCCAGGTAACAAGACACAGTTGTTGAAGTTGAGATAAAAGGCTTTATTGATTTGAAATGAATGTACTGTATACGTTTGAATGTTAACCTCAGTCAAAACACCTGCAGTATCTTCCTCTAGGGGGCAGTAACACAAGAGACTCGTTGGAAGGCTTTGTATCGATTTTTGAAAGTCAATAGCTTGAATTCTGCATCACTTTTGACAATGAAAACTATCATCCATCCATCAGAAATCTGTAACAAGACACAGCATTTGAAGCTAAAATAGAAGACTGTATTTATTTGAAACTAAATTATGTGTTGGTTTCGGTTTCAATAGTATGTGCTCTATAATAGTTCTGCGGCTAAAACCACCATCATGGTGTTTGCCTAATCTGAAACAAGACATTGGGCACACAAAGGCTTGAAACATACACACACAATTATTACCTGGGAAAACAAAATAAAATTTACCCAGTGGAAAGAATAAAACTTAGGGTAATAACAATATTATAAATTAAAAAAAAAAAAAATTATCAATCACAATCCCAAAAACTGTGTCCTATGACTAGGTCCTAAAACAACTGCTTTCAGTTGGTTTTACTATCATAAGTGATGCTGAACAACTCTGATGAGATTCAAATGTGTTAAAAAATTTTGTACAATGCATAGACTAATTTTTCATATCTAGAGGGTGTGTGTTGTTGCAGGCTCCTACAAGAAAGTTTAAGGTAGCCTTTATTTACACAACTAACCTGTAGCACATGACAAGTTATTGATATATTAAAAGAAACACGCTCATTGAAAACAAAGTTTTTTTAACTCACCATGAAATGCTGTGCGTCCTTGTACTTCCTAGAATGACACATTAAAGTTGCATATACAGTTTACACAAAACTTTAGGGCAAAACCTGTTATGGGGACGCAACAATTCTGACAATTCTCCCAAAGCCTCCTAAAGAGTGTGCGGTGTTACTTCCCCCAAAAGGAACATGTGGCGGTTTTTGCTCAGAGTTTGATATTCAAAATTCTTACATTCTCTAAAAATACACAGAGCACTCTATCTGAACTCTAAAGGGTGTGTTTTGTAACTGGCTTGGGGAACAACAATTTCAAGTTTGTTTTACTTCCAAGAGTGACGATGAAGACATGATATTGACATTTTTGAAACAAAAAAACCTTGCAAAGCCTTCTGAGGTGTGCTGTATGCTGCCCCTAGAGGAAGTTATTGCAATTGTTGAGACTGCGTTTGAAATTAAAACGTTTTATCAATTCAAAAATGCATATTTTTTCTTTCTGCCATTCTAAAGGGTGTGTTGCTACTGGCTACAAGAACAAATTGGCTATTTCAAAGTGGTTCAAGTCACAGAATTATAGTAGAAAACAAGATATTGCTGTAGAAATGAATGCATCAATTCAAGCAAATAAAATGTAAGGAAATCTCAATTAAATACAAATTATCAAGTGTTTGTTTTGTTACTGCCTGCAAGAACAACATTTTCATGCATGTTTTACTGTCTCGTTTAATTTAGGCTACCTGCTATTGAATCAAATGTAATCAATTGTCTTTTAAAGTTATATGACAATAAATTAACCATTCTATCTCAACTCCAAAGGCTGAGTGAAGTTACTGTATTCTAGAAGAATATTCAGATATTGTTTTCAGTAACAGAATGTATAGTGTATTCTTTATTAAGTCATACTTATTAGAATCATCCCCACTCCTGTAGGAGGCAGTATATCATAATGGTGCAAACAATGCACATATCAATTGAAATGTTAGAAGAATTGCCAATTGTTTCACACATGTTCAAACATGGGTAGATACAGAAAAGGGCAAAAACTAAGAAACAAAGACCTATGGAAAGATGCTGGTGGGAGGGAAGCTGTTGTGAGAGCATTCATTTCTCACAATATAAGTAAAAAGAAAAAAATCACTAAAGAAACATGGTCAAATCTTGCCATTGATGTTTTTAAACAGAGCAATGAAAAACTCATCAAATGGCTAACGCTAATATGGAAAGGCAACAGGCAAGGTATACATACTGAAGTTCTTTGTAAAGGTAAGACATACTTAAATGTCTTTGGTACTGTTTTCATAATCATGAAAATACATTTTCCTAATTAATTCAGCTTATCTAAGTGTACTTGTCATGGCAGCTGTGTATTATAATGTAGTAATTTGGATTCAGGAACAAGGATGGTTTCAAATATGTTTTAGCATTTTTTGCCACTGAATGAAAAGATTGCTTAACTACATGTTAAAATTAAATGTAGTCAAGTTCTTGTGTGATTACATACAAATTTGTCATTACAAGTTACAAGATTCTTGCACTGGAAATGATGATTATGTGTAATATGTGTAGCATGATGTCAGGTTCTGAAAAAATGACTAGGGGTATTAAACTTGGTTATGTTGAATTCTTGTACAGTGTTGGTAATGAGCACTTTGTGGGAAGAGATATAGGGAAATGTTTAACTTGTTTATTTTCCCCATTTGTATGTTAATGTAAGTGTCTAATAAATTCCATTAATCAATTTCACAGCTTGACTGCATCTGAGCTATATGTTCTACAGAAGTAAACATGGCCCATTCTCAATTGTCTTTTCAGGCCAATAAATATCTCTGTAATGCACTAAGAGGCTTGTTTGATAGGCACATATTCCTATTTGGGTTATTCTAACTTGTAACGCGTGTTGTTTTTTGAGTAATTAGCTCTTATGTGTTTGGTATTGTAGAAGCACCAGTGTTTTATTTTTGGGTCACTTATTTTTAAACACAGTGCCTGACTTTGTTGTTTTTAGACATTATGTCCAAATGAATTGATCAAGAGTTACTTTTAGTGTCAGTTTATAATATGAAGGGTTCAAGGCTGTATGCAAGCAGACCATTTCAGAGCAGAAACTTGTCTTACTGTAAAGATACAAAAAGGGAACAAAATTCTCAAACCTGATATTTATTGCATGCACATAATACTTACCTACGTGGCTCCAAAAAAAAAGGAAAAAAACAAAAAGGTTCTTTAAAGGTTCTTTACATGTAGTAATGGTTCTATCTAAAACCATAGCATCCCGAAGATCTATTTAATGCTGAAATGGTTCTTTGTATTAGAGTTTATGGTTCTTTATGCTTTTAGTTTTTCTAATCCGTAATTGTCAAAGCACCTCATTACTGATTTTCTCAGCTATTCAACTACACAAACTGTCAGCACATTCTCAACAGGTCAATTATTTATTTACATTTATATACATTATAATGTTCAAATTGTTACTGGTTGCCTACTAATCATGTCTTTTTCTCTCTTTAAGAGAACATGTAAGTGTGACAAGCTCTGTTCAGTAAGTAACAAAAGTAATTAATTTATGGTCCATATTGTTATTTTTTATTGTATTTTTCCTGTATTTATATAGTACTTGGGTTTATGCATACACATACTCGGTCACAACTGTTCTATGACATTAATTTTCTTTTTTTCTTTTTGCTTTTAACATTGTAAAGCAGTCACATACTACTTTTGGCCTTCATAAACTATGTTTTTACATAAATGGAAGGAGACACATTATAACTCTAAACTCAGTTCTGTATTTCAGATGCCGTCACATCGTTAAACATCGTCTGCAGAGAGAAACTGCCACTAATTCAAAAGAACATACACATAATGATGTACGTAAACGCATCATAAAAGGAATTATGAAATACAGAATTTTACTATAACTTGGTCTTCATTACATATGTTTGCTGCTTTGTTTTACTTAAGTATTTATTTATGTTCAATGTCATTATGTTACAATTTCACATGTCAAGACAAAATAAACTACTTAATTACCACGGCATGTTGTGGTTTTTATGTACAGCCTTATTAAGGAAGTCTGGGCATCTCTGCTTTAGACTGCTGCCCCCGCGACCCGGCCCCAGATAAGCCAAAGAAGATGGATGAATATTGTAATACAAGGCAGATAGAGGGATATAAAATAATATATATACTATATTACACTATAATATTACTCAGATTTCACTGCTGGTTATATATGCTCTATATAATTGTGTATGTGACAAATAAAAGAATCTTGAATACACATAATATTAATAATACAAATATGTCTAATCTTAATATTTAAATCACACTAATCTTAATAAACTAAAACCATTAGAAAGGTTATTTATAACACCATTAAGGTGCTATATAGCATATATCTGTAATGGAAAGCATGATTCTTTATGGATCCCTTTAGAAAGAGTTCTATGTAGCACCAAAAAAAGGGTTCTGCTATTGATACAAGCACAAAAAAACTTTTTTGGTAGTGTTTAGAGCCATGTTTCTTAACCCTCAAATATCCTTCGTATAGCAGCCTTTAATTGGACCTTCTCGGATAAATTTGGGCACGAAGGTCACAGACGTGATCATAATTTCTAGTTTAAATAAATGTCATCACTACATTTGATAATATACAAATATATCAATTGGTTAATTTGTTGTAATTTCTTTGGTGCATTCCAAAAAATATTCATTGAACTGACAAAATGTATGTAGGCATGTAAGGTGTGTTGCTGCAATCAATTTATTTTAGCTACATTTAGATTAACAAATGTAGTTTACTTATTTTCAACTTTTTATTTTTAAATATAGCTCAAATAAATAGTTTGCAACCACTCACTCATCTTTTTTGGTGCCGTCCAAAACTAAACTTTTGCGACTTTGGTGACATCTAGTGACATATGATGGCACTGAAATCTAAAATTATCATAAATATCTGTAGGAAGCAATGACTGGATATAGGCTAAAATCTATAAACAATTGTTGTAATGAACTGAACCTCCTAAGGTTTAACATTTATTTTATCCAAAATGTTATCCAAAAATTATGCCTTTGTTCTGTTGGACAAAAAACAAGATATTTTGAAGAATGTTGGTAATCACACAGTTGACGTTAGCCATTGACTTCCATATTATTTTTGTTGTAGTATTAAATTTTGAGCAGATGTTCATTTTGGGTGAAATATCCCTTTAAAAGTCACATGATGTGAACTGTACTTCATTATAATATAATAATGCAACTACTTAGATTTAAAACCATACAATTGGTATAATTATACTGAAAAAATATTAATCTTAATTACTATTATTATTACTATATTTTAGAAAACACAGATGGACAACAAGCTGCAGAGATCCCTCACCAGAATGAGACACAACCACAAACAAATGAGCCAACAGAACACATTGTTTTGGAAAAGCAAACACTTACTGAAAATATAGATGAACATCACTCCATACAAAATACAAATGAATTGGATTTAACATCAAAAAGCATGGACAGTGATTTCGTGTCAGTGTCCTCATACTCTGAAAATGAGGACAAAAGGGAACGTGAAAAGGAACAGGAACAGAACCAAAATAATGAAGAGTGGAGGGCCACAACACCAGGTCCAAAAAAATTCAGTTTAGAAATAAAATGGGAAAACTGGAAAAAAATAAAGCCACTGCCTGGTTCAAACCAACTCCAGAGACCATGGACAGATATGCTTTATAAAGAATTTAGTCAAGTCAATCCTTGTTGTGTTTTGTGCTTTAAGTATCAACACGTAAAAAATGCCAAAACAGTCGGAAACGAGCCCTGCCTTTTTTCAAAGCACGTGCCACTTGCACCTTTAAAGACTGTTCAGCAGTCTATACTTTCACAATAAACCCCCCCCCAACAAAATCAAAAAAGAAAATAACTGTCTTTGTTGCTCGCAATGGAAACATAACACACAAAAACGATCACCAACAATTCAGACAAGCCAAATATACACGAAGGGGGAAAATTGCAAAGGCCCTCACACAAGGTGTGAGCACTTACTATTATGAAGCCGTAAGAAAATCCACACCAGAAGAGATTTTGGCAGGTAACATCTCACAGTCCTTGACTAAAGATGTGTTAAGGGTAATTTCTAGCGAACTGAAAAAAAGCACCAGGCTACATGATGACATAATCCTGGAGCTTATGCTTACACAAAAAATAATAAAGGAATGTGCTACATCTGATTGTCCTGAGACTGCTGGCTACTTACAACATTTGCAGGTGGACCCATTTGCTGTACATTTGTACACACTATGTGGTTTACAAATTTTGGCCCAGCATCTTAAAAAAAAAAAACCAGTAACACTTCACCTGGATGCCACAGGTAGCGTTATCTCCCGCATTACCAGTCAGCCCAAAAGAGTGCTCTACTATGCACTTGTACTGCCAGGAATGGGCAAAAACATGCCGCCACTACCAGTTAGTGAGCTTGTATCAAATCAGCACTCAATTCCAACCTTGACATACTGGCTGATGGAAACATTAAGGGCTCTTGGTCAAATAACATCATGCCATGTCCATCAAGTGGAGACGGACTTCAGTTGGGGACTAATTTCAAGTGTCCTTCTGCCATTCAACAAAGAAAGCATTTTGCTGTATTTACAACGAGCCCACCGCATTGTTTTGAACAAGGCAAACAGTGGTGATCTTCAATTTACAGTCTTACATCTTTGCTCTTCACATATTGTTAAGGCAGTGTGTCAGGCATTTTCAAGAAAGACTGACAACAAGGCTTTAAAGGAGTATGCCACCTACTGCTTTGCCTTGTTGTTAAACAGCACACATCTAGAAGAGGCAACAGCTGTATTTGAAGATATGGCTGTTCTTTTCACATCAGAAGAGGAGACCGACGTGGTGAATGCAGCCAAAACTGCCCTGGATCTAAAAATAATGAAGAGCACAATTAACCTTTATGAGGCACAAACGATACCAGAGGCAACAGAAACAGATGAAAATGTAACTTCAGTGTGTGGCAGATCACCGTTTACATCACTGTTCACTGCAGTTTTGAACAGAGCCAAGAGCCTCCACTTCAGTAGCAAGACAGGGGGAAAAAATACCTTTTTCTGTCCAGAGCTCATCGACTTCCTCATGAACAACTACATGAGTATCTTCCCGCTGTGGAGTGGAGTTCTTCTTGGGGATCTTAGCCGGTTTTCTGAAATCAGCACAGCTACAGTCAGCCAACAATCCAAAACAAGGGAAAGTAACTGTCATGTGGAACAGTGGTTTTGGATTGTTAAACACAGCATCCTTAAAAAGAAGAAGTACCTGCGTCCTGCTGACTTCATACAGAACATGTATGGATCTCTCCAAGGCAGATACAAAGAACACATAATTAACAACAATCTGTTACTGCCTTACCGTGATCCAGAACCTAAAGAAAAGTTCTTCAGCCAGAAAGAAGAATGGGCACAGAAAACATCAAGAAAGGACAAGGACAGACATAAAACAAAATACTTTGACCCACCTGAAGTACTGCCACAGCCATCACAAAGTCCAGAAGTTACACAGATCAGCACCAATACCATCCAGATGATTCCAGACACAGCAATGGACCTGTCAAAAACAAGACACAAACCCGAACCAGAGTACAATACTGAGCCAGATAACACAGAACATACTGCTGAAGACACAACAGAAGAGGTAGTAGATCATATTAATATACATTTATACAAATAATTTCAATGCAATTTCACATTTCTTACAATAAAATGATTACTTGCAGATTCAGTACCTTTGGAGCAAAAACGATTGTGAAGTGGTGGTTGCTGTTGTACCATCAGCAGCAAAAAAGGCTAGGTACACCCTCCATCACTCAGAGTTCAAAACTCTGCAACCTCACAAGTGGCTCATGGGAGAGGCAAGAATATTCATGAGCTATTAGCATTTCAAACTTGCATGATATAAATTGCCAAAGCACACCAGTAATATTGTTACCTTTTTGTGTAATAGGCATGTTTTGTGTATTTCTTATTTAAATGTGCTTTTTCATTAAGGTAATAGAATGTTACTTGCAAACCTTATTAAATAAAATGGGAAAAGATGGTAGCATTTACCTCATGAATCATTTTTCTGCTGGTGTGATTATGTCTATAAACCGAGATGATGTGTGTCAGCGGAGTCTGCGAAAGGTATTTCTATTGTTGTACATTGAAGATATGAAACCATGTTTAAAAATATTTAATAATGTTACAATATCTACATTTCAGGTGGACTATGGAAAATATCAAGCACTTATCAGTTTCATAAATGTACATGGAAACCACTGGAAGTTTTTGGTGAAAGCTTTCAAAATAGTCCTTCTTCATAGTTATGTGATCAAAGCTGAACTGTAGGTTTAAATAGTGTTTTTTTTTCTTCTAGTATCTACATGCATCTTCCAGTAAAGTTTTCCTTATAGATCCACAAGGAATTGATGAGAAGGAGGACTCTAAGCAAGCTGCAGTCAGATTTCGGTAAAAACAAAACTGCTAAAATAAAAGCATTATGGCCAGATCTGGTTACTCTTAATTACTTTAACTGTATTACCCCTAACTGTCATATATTTATTTGTCATACAAGTCAATACTTCAAAATGAGGTTCGTTCGCCATAGCAAAAAAGAGTGGATGGACATTAAGTGGAGAGCGGCCACAATTACGCACACAAGGCAGCAGGATTCACATAGCTGTGGAGTACTTGTCATGCAGGTATTTTCTGCTCAAATGGTAAGCATTAAAGTTGAGACACTAAATATAATTATTTCCTTCATTTCACTACAACTATTGTTCAAAAAGGGCAAAGGAGGTTGTCTCTAGTTTCCCAAAAGTTCCATCCCAGTTGGACATCAATACTTCTGTGACCAATATGGAGGCACTACGTAGGAAGATGGCTGAGGAAATCCTGACAGCCTCAGGTGCCTGAAATGAAGAGGAACAATATGACATCACACTCTTATTGTCTTCTATATCTCTGTTACTATATTGATATCTATGCACTTGTTAGTGTTCAGAAAGGATGCCTGTTGTGGTTTATGCGCTTTGACACAACCCCTTGGAGGTGGTCCAACAACTGACTGGGTAAGTACTTAAAAAAAAAAATCATAAAACAAATATCTTTCTATCTATCTATCTATCTATCTATATGTGTGTGTGTTTTTAGATTGAATGTCACGTATGCAAACGCTGGATCCATGTGGTATGCCTTAACATGACTCCTGCTGTGTTTGAGAATGTGAAACATAGGAACTGGGCTTGTCATCTGTGTAATTAATTATGTTAGAACAAACATTTTTTCATTATCATTTCTTATTATTTAAATGCTTTGCATAGAAAAAAAAAAACAATACCCATTTGGTTACATTCTTTTCCACTTGTAAATACTAAAAAAAGATTAAAAGTGGTTTGTGTCTAAATCTTTTCTCTGTATTGACATCTATACATACTCTGTATTTGAAATTATTCTGCAAGCTACATTAGGATTTAAGTAAATTATTTTAAGTTATTCTAATAAAGCGTTTCTTTATTTTGTTGTTCATGTATTTTTGTAGATAACTGGTATATGAATAGTTTGCCAGTTCTTATGTAAATGAAAAACTCTACGTATACAGGTTGCTCCACATTATGAAGCAAGTCAGATTTCTCATGAAATATGTTGAGGAACAAAGATCTTTGAAACAGTGCTATGTGACTGAATGCAGATTATCAAACTGATCTTTGAGTGTTTTACAAGACACAAGAACACAGGGTTAAGGAAGGTATCTGTACAAAAAATATATACATGAGATTATTAAAAAGGACACTGTTTGACAACTGTAACTTGCTTATTAATGTGATACAATCCGTTTAAGGTTTTGCATTTACCTAAGAAGACCTGGCAAACAATTTAGCAAACATGTCTGAGATTGATAGCAGATATCTAACATGTATAACAAACACAACAGGTTATTTGATAAAAGACAAATCTGATTAGATATTTTAATTAAATCCTATTGATATCACTTGCATAATAATTTGTAACTCAGTGTATGCCCACACTGCGTAAATTGCTGTGATATCCCAGGATCACAAAGTTAGCACCATTTCAGACATCAGTCCACTCCAGCAGCCTCCATTTTAGGATTTTTTTAATAATTGAAAATAATTGTAATCAAATATTTATAAGGTTTGAAATGTATTTGGCGAAAGACACTGGACAGATATGTGATCCGTTATCTCCTGAAGACAAAATGGAAAACCCACAGGCCTGCTAACATTTTCACAATGCGCTATTGGGAGGTAGTAAATAATTAACTAAGGACTCGTGTAACGTTAGCCACCAGAGATAATGAAAGCAGATGCACTTTTATATTTGGACACATTTTGCAAGTTGAGCAATTTGCATGGAGACCGTGTTTAAATATGAGCTCAGTTTATAGGTTCACCACGCAGTCAGGTTATAATTATTCTATTATTTAACGTCCTCCAGACAGCATTTTAGGTTTCGTCAGGGACTAAGGACGTCTCTTATTTAGATATTCAACCGTAGCAAGTCCAATGCACTAACTAATATATTAAGTAAACCCAACACACGTCAATATTAATATCAGTTCACACGCAGACTTTTTAACGTTAGTTGTAGTGGGTGACAGACCAACAGGCTATGTATTAAACAAGCTAAGCTAGGTTAGTTAACCTTATAAGCGCTAATAGACAATACATGGGATATCATCCTTTTTTGTCAATTATTCATTTATGAATGATTCAGCATCATATGTATTAAAGAGAAATAATCACTTCATTCGAGGTTTTAAGTGGAAAAATAGCCTCGACAGCCTACTTACACAACTACTGAAGCACTCTGTTCTCTCCCACCAAACCAACGGACTCGTGTGTAATGACCATAGGTAAAGCGGGAAAGCAGGCAGTGAACCAAACATCTGTGAGGCAAGGGAGGGAGGAGTCAAAACGGTTCTAACCTTAAAACGTGTTTTTTTTTTTAATATGCTGTTTTACTACTATTTACAATACGCAAGTTGATTTGTAATGGTAATTGACAGTTTTAAGGGGGACATACTATACAGAACATATAAATTAGATTTACGGTTTAATTACCATCTATGATTTAACTACAAATTGTCTTCACATTTTATTATAAATTACCTTAATCTACAGGAACCATATTGGATAACCTGCTGTTATCAGTTAAATTATCATGTCTGCTATGACCGTTATTGCCTGGCTACTTCAGTAGGCCTATTGATGTTTTCCTTCAAAAGCGCTACTGCGGAGGGAAAGGAAGATTCCTATGGATAACCCTAAATATCTGTATCAACCACTGATATAATATAGATAGATCAGTGGTATCAACACATTTGAATGGCTATGCACATTGTTGGTTTTGACATTTCATCAGAATATTAACATTCTCTAGTTTCCAGGTCTGAAAATAGTGATGTGTGACATTGTATTAATCTATGTTAAATAAAACATTTAATTTTTGTTTCTGTTTTGTTAATGAGGTGTTTGTGGACAAACTGATTTAACATTTGTGTAGAAGACAACATAACACTGCTTTTTATTTTTAAGTTAAAAGGTGAAATTACACCAGAGGCGCTCCACTGCACCTGGAGGGCCACTGTCCTTCAGATTTTTGTTCCAATCCCAATTAAACACACCTGAATCAGATAATTATGCATGTAAACTGCCTGGCATGGGTGTTGAGGTGTGTTGGAGCTAAACTATGCAGGAGAGTGGCCTTTCAGGACAGAGTCTGGACACCCCTTAATTAGATCCATCATTAGAGTAACAAAAGCTGCATTTTGTTTAGTGTGTTGTTATTCAGTAATCCTATGACTTGCAGCTACATATTGTCAATTCATAGGATTCTATCCTTGATCAGTTACTAAACTGAACAACAACAAAAAAAGTATTACAGTCTTCTAAAGCAAAACTACATTAATAAGAGTGAAATGAAAGTTTGTTTTATGGATACTAATTTGTATTAATGTGGAGGCCTATAATTGCTAATGTGTATACATACAGAACTTCAGCTATAAATGAATCCTCAAAAAAGAAGTTAATAAATTCATACCTTTGAGCGGTGTTAGAATAGAAGGAATGTGGCATTTAATTACACTTCTTAATCATATATCATTTCATTAAACAGTAGCCTGTATAAGGTTTAGAAAAATGCTTAGCCTACCATTATCTTCTGGTGCTGCATATGGTTTTGCAGAGAGCATTGTAGTCAATTAACATCAGATGTTTTAAGCAATGCAATTAAAATGACACCAAGCTCAGATTCCTCCTCCAATGAAGTTAGAGCTTGTTGTGCAACATCACCAGTGATTGGTGTATTACAGATTAAAAACGGACATCCATGAGTTACACCTAAAGTCTGTTTGATCACAATTATAAATATGAGATTATTGCTAACCATATTGTATTGTATTTTTACAGTGACCAAAATTATTAAAAGAGGGGCGTTTTGATTAAAATAATGCTAAGCTACATAATTGTAAATAATTTAAAATAATTACATCGTTCCGTAGCCTATTCCACTAATTCCTGAATTAACTTGTTTGTGACCAGAACAAATCCTTATTTTTAATTTTTACTTTCTTACTTTAAAGAAAACAAAATGTATTGTATCACTACCCCTAATGCAAAACATGGGTCTAAAATTAAACATATTCATTTCCTACTTAATTTCATAATTCTCTTGGCTTTGTTTTTTTCTTGTCTTTGTGTGTGTGTGTGTGTGTGTGTGTGTGTGTGTGTGTGTGTGTGAAAAATCAGAAATTTCAGCATTTAGTAGTAGCCTACCTGATCAATAAATTCCATGATTATTCAAAATATATGTTTTCAGTGAACATAATTTAATAATTTACAAAGGTTTTAAAACACATGATTAAAGTTTAAACACATGGGTCAAAAACGACCTATTCATGCAAGTGTGTCAATTTAGATAATATTTACTATTTAACACTTGAAATAGTATATGCATATTTGCCACTTTTTCAAACATAGGCCTATACATATCACTGAGAACCGTTAGTACGGAAATGGAACTGGTAGCCTCGGCCCCGGAGAGCCACAGTCCTGCAATGTTTTGCTTCTTGCTCCAAGTTGTGAATAATCGTTCATAATAATATGATAACAACTAGGCAACACTTCTTCCACTAACGTTATACTGTCTGATAATGATGTTGATAATAATCATCATCATCATCATAATAATAATAATAATCATAATAAGGCCTATCTCCATTCGAAAAAGCGCACCTGAATTTAATACACCCTCATCATTGCTGCCTCTATATAGCGCCTTCCCCAAGGTAATTCTAACCGCTCTCTTTCCCGTGCAACCTAGCAGCTATAAAGTTAACAACCAGAAGTTTTCGCATTGTTGTGGATGATATACTTCTCACCTGTAGCGGATGATGAGGAATCGTTTTTTTTTTTTCATTTAGAGGTAATTGGTGATCATTTCATCAAAACCTTCCAAAGGTTTCCATATACATTCGGGAAACTGAAGTTTCCTAAGTTCAGCTGAAATGTTTCCCAAACATGATGCCAACTGAATAATGATTGAGAAGGTAAATGCTGCTTTGGCAGAATTAAAATAATTATTGTTGCTTCATTTGAACTAAGCCTAATGGAGGTTGTAAGAGGTCTTTTTGCCGGCTATGCAACAGCGACCACTTCACACTCCTTTTTGGACCAAAGGTAGGGCTATCTGAACTTCTAGTAATCATTTTATTGTAAGAAATGTGAAATTGCATTGAAATTATTTGTATAAATGTATATTAATATGATCTACTACCTCTTCTGTTGTGTCTTCAGCAGTATGTTCTGTGTTATCTGGCTCAGTATTGTACTCTGGTTCGGGTTTGTGTTTTGTTTTTGACAGGTCCATTGCTGTGTCTGGAATCATCTGGATGGTATTGGTGCTGATCTGTGTAACTTCTGGACTTTGTGATGGCTGTGGCAGTACTTCAGGTGGGTCAAAGTATTTTGTTTTATGTCTGTCCTTGTCCTTTCTTGATGTTTTCTGTGCCCATTCTTCTTTCTGGCTGAAGAACTTTTCTTTAGGTTCTGGATCACGGTAAGGCAGTAACAGATTGTTGTTAATTATGTGTTCTTTGTATCTGCCTTGGAGAGATCCATACATGTTCTGTATGAAGTCAGCAGGACGCAGGTACTTCTTCTTTTTAGGATGCTGTGTTTAACAATCCAAAACCACTGTTCCACATGACAGTTACTTTCCCTTGTTTTGGATTGTTGGCTGACTGTAGCTGTGCTGATTTCAGAAAACCGGCTAAGATCCCCAAGAAGAACTCCACTCCACAGCGGGAAGATACTCATGTAGTTGTTCATGAGGAAGTCGATGAGCTCTGAACAGAAAAAGGTATTTTTTCCCCCTGTCTTGCTACTGAAGTGGAGGCTCTTGGCTCTGTTCAAAACTGCAGTGAACAGTGATGTAAATGGTGATCTGCCACACACTGAAGTTACATTTTCATCTGTTTCTGTTGCCTCTGGTATCGTTTGTGCCTCATAAAGGTTAATTGTGCTCTTCATTATTTTTAGATCCAGGGCAGTTTTGGCTGCATTCACCACGTCGGTCTCCTCTTCTGATGTGAAAAGAACAGCCATATCTTCAAATACAGCTGTTGCCTCTTCTAGATGTGTGCTGTTTAACAACAAGGCAAAGCAGTAGGTGGCATACTCCTTTAAAGCCTTGTTGTCAGTCTTTCTTGAAAATGCCTGACACACTGCCTTAACAATATGTGAAGAGCAAAGATGTAAGACTGTAAATTGAAGATCACCACTGTTTGCCTTGTTCAAAACAATGCGGTGGGCTCGTTGTAAATACAGCAAAATGCTTTCTTTGTTGAATGCCAGAAGGACACTTGAAATTAGTCCCCAACTGAAGTCCGTCTCCACTTGATGGACATGGCATGATGTTATTTGACCAAGAGCCCTTAATGTTTCCATCAGCCTGGTATTGGTGCTGATGTGTTTCTGGACTTGTGATGGCTGTGGCAGGTCTTTAGGTGGGTCAAAGTATTAGGTCTTATGTTTGTCCTGTTTTCTTGCCCAAGCCCATTCTTCTTTCTGGCTTTTCTTTAGGTTCTGGATCACGGTAAGGCAGTAACAGATTGTGGTTAAATGTTTAATATGCCTCGGTGGGATCCATACATATTCTGTATGAAGTCAACAGGACGCAGGTCCCCCCTTTTTTTTCTTCTTTTTTTTTTACAAAAAGGTTACTCCGTTTAAAAATCCAAAACCACTGCTTTTTTTTTTTTTTTTTTTTTGTTACAGGTGTGGAGGCTGGTGATCTTTTCCAAAACTGCAGTAATTGTTGATGTAATGGTGATCAGCTTGATGTACCTGGCATGATTGTCATTTGGACAAGGGTCAAAGTGTGAACCACCTCAGGAAGGGATGGGGGTTTTATTGTTATTAGCATTGATGTCAACACGAGCCAACAGCCACATTTTAATTGGTGGACATGAATTTGATTTTAAATAAGAATCATTTGGAATTTTTTTTTTTTTTTTATTGAATGAACTTTTATCAAAATACTATTTTTAAATCTAATTTTAATGAGTTTGAGTATCGTTTTTATTAAGCTGAACTGACCGCATTTTAATGTTGTAACATGCATTTTTAACTTAAGCACATTATGTAGCCTAGTGCTCTTTGCCAAGTCATCTGAAATGAGGACATAAAAAAAAAAAACTTAAACATCCCAATTCCTGGAAGCACAAGAGCATAGTAGAGCACTCTCTTGAGTTACTGTGAATTTGGGAAACCATACTATTGGCTGCAATCTATGCAAACTGTGACTGTTGGTTTTTATGTGTTTGGGGTTGTGATTAATTGATTACATGCCCAGCAAATGGGACTCAGTGGATGGATTTGTGAGGGACCATAATTTCATTTTTATTGAATTTTAAATCCCTTTACATTTCACTTTCCACCTAATCCACCAAAATCACCTTCAATCTCATTTAATTTTAAATCCTCCTATCACAGGCCAGGAGTGCGTTTCCCAAAAGCAGGTAGCTAGGTTACATTCTGCTCAGTTGGTAACAATGGAACTTGCCAGCATTGTTACTTTTGGGAAACTCACCCCAGAATGCCCTGTGAAATCTTCTTTCGGTTCCTCCTTCCTAATCCAGACTTGATTTATTGAGATTTTTATTTATTTTTTACATCATTTTAAATGAGTACTGTAACATTTTATTTTAATTTATTTGTCTTATCTGCTTTAATGTTTTTCCTATTGAGTGGTAATTACTGAATGACTGATTTTAGAGTTTTTATTTTAGTCCCTTGCTTTTATTGTGATTCTTATCTGTTGCGATCTAAAGCACTTTGAATTAAAATTGTATGAAATGTGCTATACAAATAAACTTGCCTTTTTATGAGTTCTTAATAACTTTGAATATTTTAATCTGTTTAAGCTGTATTAACATTTAATTACTCAACAAATTAACGGTTTAAATACTAATTTGTTTTAATACTATTTTAAAAGGCTAACTGTCATTCCCAAACAGATTTTTTTTTCTTTTTTCTTGGGGGTTTTCATTTATTGTGGACTCGTCACTTTCATTTTAACTGAAAGTTGTGCAAGTTTTAAATTCCATCTGTGAGATGGGTATTGTTTTCAAAATGCAACTATTTTCTACTGTTATTTTGTTAGGCTACAGGCCAGTTTATTTACTTAACATCAGTTGAGAAATATTAATGTTGTAATGACCTTAATATTAAAGGTTTCAAGGCAAATGTATGTAATGTTTGATCATGCCTGATTTATTTTATCCCATGTGAAATAAAGTTCTTTTTGTACCAGAATCCTTCCAAACATGTTCTCCTGTCTTCACTTTTTTGGTATAATTGATAATGCACAACTGAGATTAAATGTTAAGTTACTTCACGCTTAGGAATTTGTGTATATATCCATCTATACCTTTGTGATTGTGTTCCATATTCTGAAAATGTAATTTTGATAACCAATGTAAATCAAATGCAAAATACACAAACCAGTAGCAAGAGTCATCTTTGAAAGTGGACATAGAACTTAAGAGTTTATTGAAGAAAGATTTCTCAATTTTTCCAAAGGTTGTAGAAAATTAGTAAGAGGATCCAGCATAAAACTGCAGTATAACTTAAAATCATGGATGATATTTTGTACATATTCTGATAGGTCAACATTACAGATACTTTTAGCATCATCTGAACATGGTGTTCTATTATTGATGCAGATGTGATTGTCTTTCGTCACAATAAATTCACATCCTTGGACAACTTTGAAGGGTTGTAGGCCAGTCATACATTTTGTGAGGTTACTTCTCATCCGGCCAGATGTTGATTCTCTGTTGAGTTTCCTTTGGTATGATCACATGACCAACATACTCCTAAACCACCCCTGTAAACACAGATAAAACACAGGTGATGTAGTCTCCCTCCAAGTTTAAGTCATAGCCAGTCACTGGAACAGAGCATATGTTATCAGAGAACATTAGAGTTGACCAACTTCTGCTTATGATTTAATGTTACATTTTAAACTAAAACTAAGTATGCAGTTCAAATGAGTACTATTCAAGTGTTAATAGATACATTGTGCATTATTGACCTTCATGTCCTTATGGCAGAATTGCATTTACAAGTTGTATACAGCTAAACCTGAATAGGAACAAAACATAAAAATGTAAAAATATTGATTAATTTGATTATTTGGTGATACAATCAATTAAAAAACATATTAAGCCTGGCTTCCAGAGAATAAATATGCAACTGCTTTTGCATTCCTGACATAGGACAGACCCTCTGTCATTTCTTAGATATCAATACTGCCGCTGCCTAAAACATACATATAACAATGCATGCAATGGATTTGTATTCATCATATTGTAAAAGAAGAGGAGACTTTAAATCTACCCCCTTAGAACACTTTCTGTTCAGTTAAGTTTAATGTATTGCTGTAATAATTACATACCATGTCTTCTGTAGTTTTGTGGCTACACCAGCATCAAAATCTTACTCTAGTAACAAGATACACCCTTTGAAATCAATTGTACATAAAAATATATATGTTTAATTGTTTTAATAGCATGTCTTTTGCCATGCAATTATAAAAGAGAAAGAAAGAAAGAAAGAAAGAAAGAAAGAAAGAAAGAAAGAAAGAAAGAAAGAAAGAAATGGATTAGGCCAAATGCATTCAGGTCTTTTTTTTTCTTCCGGAAAGGTGTGCCTTCAGTGGCTTCTATGCCTTATAATATAGCTAGTACAGTAACTACTATTGCTATTTTTTTATTTCAGATATTTACGATTAAGTTGAACAAGGAGCGTTATGAGTTAGATATTTTGTGTGTACTTTTCAAATATCCCGGGGCATAATTTTTCCTTTTATTTAACTATGCAAAATAATCCGATTGGGAGTCATTTACCATTTTTAAGATTTCCATGTACTTTGTAGATGATCCCTAAATAGCCTAGGCAATAGCTCATCACTGATCAGAGTATGTGAGTGGAGCGGAGTGGGAGCGGAGCGTGGAGTGGAGCGGTGTGATTTTGACAGGAGCGAGGAGCGGATTTTTTAAAAGTCGGAGCGTTGTGTTTTTCGCTCGCTCCAAGAGCGCTCCACCACCGCTCCATCACGAGTACAATTCATGCCAACGGCCCGTAATATAACTGCATATTTAGCAAGTATTCACGTTAAACATATTTAACTATAGCTTGATACAGATGGATCTCTCAAATCAGAACGTTACAATGACGACAATAGCCGAGCGTGAAGTTAAAGGTTAGTTCTCAAGGAGTTTGTCTGTTCTTTTACTGAATATTTTCGGGTCAAAGCATGATTCAAACAGTTACAGCACATTCACACGCAATCGCTTTCGCAATGCATTCAAACAAATGTAATCTTACAGTGTTACTTCATCTGTATCTGATTTTGAATGAGCAGAAATCTGTAAGAAATGCCTTGATCTGTAGATAAAATAAAAATGTACTGTTATTTTCATCACAAACAAAATTTGCACAGCAGAATACAGTAATTATATTAATGCTGTTATTTTATTTTTTATTTTAATATAGGCTACATTATGAACATAACATTTCAAACATACTGAAATACTTTAGCCACGGAGCGAAGGCGGAGCGGTGTTTCTGGTATCACTGAGCGCGGAGTGGAGCGGGAGCAGGAAATTGTGAACCCGGAGCGGAGCTGGAGCGGAGTGATTATTAAATGCTCTGAGCGCGGAGGGGAAATTGTTGCCGCTCCACTCTGCTCACATACTCTGTCACTGATATAGCGTTAATGCGTTGCGACAAATCGAGGCAGATTTAAAAAACTGAACTGCAATCTGTGTTCAGTTGTACGTTCTGCTACTTTCCAAATAAGACCGTTTTTATACAGTTATACGCTACCATTAATAATCTATTAATTTTTTTGCCGGCTGAATATCTGTCTAACATCGAATGTCCAACGTCAAACCAACTTTATATCGGTCTGAGTTTGAGTTTTCACACAGTACTGAGTGTTTAATATCTGTTTTGACTCATTTAAACGAAAGGAGGTAGACAGTTAACATTTGTAATAAGTGAACTGATTATTAATTGTTCTGTTTATGGGAAACAGGTTCAGTTGAGAGTCATTTGGGTACAAACGTAATGCTGCATTCCAGGAAACCCGTGTTTTTCCAACCTTCTTACCGTGAAAGTACACCAGAACGACAGTCAAACCAGTAACTTCTAGTGACGGGTCATTCTTAAACGATTCATTAATTTAGAACGAATCTTTAATGTGATTTGGGAAGAACGAGTCGTCTCGGGGAGTGATTCGTTCATTCGCGCATGCGCAAAATACACAGACCCTAAGCGTTACCAGAGAATGTATTATATGGGCGTAGACAGGCTCTGGCGTTACCAATGCAGTCTGAGCCTGAAAGATAATTGATTAGTCAATAATTATTATTAATGGCAAGGTACCAAAGATAAAATTACAGAGAATGTCAATATTGCATACAAAGAGGTGACATTACATGCAAAGCACCATTTACAGACGTATGTGAACATAATAACTACACAAATAAATAATACTAAACGAAAGCTTTAACAATATAAATAAAAATAAATAAGTAAAGATTTTTTGGTTTTGGAAATTGGAAACCCACTGATATAACCCACTGATATAAACCCACTGATATATATATATATATATATATAAGGATTCTAATGAGTGAATTTAATAACTTCTAGTGATGAAAATAATAACTGCACCTGTTTGTAAAGAAGCTTGTAAATTAATTGATCTATCAAATGCTGTTGTCACGTGACAAAAGACAAAATACTGGTCAGTTAAAGAGTAATTTCTGTTTCCCAGTGAGAACCAATTGAGTGATTCATTGTATTTGAGGTAACTGACATTTAACTAATAATTCAATTATTTGTGGTGTCTGTGAAGGAAATCAATTCATGGGTTATAACTTTGAATATTAAATACTGATATTAAATTCTAAGAGTAGATTTTAAACACTTTATGGTTAGTTTTTGACTCTTAAACTCCTCCTTGTCAGGTGACTCATGAAAGTGAAACTATTACAGCGGGTCTGTTTTATCGTATGAGGAAGTAAACTACATTAAGAGAGAAAAACACAGTGAGTATCACGATTTAACAATCATCTTTGATAGCCAAATCAATCCTGACTGGTTTAAAGTGAAGTACAAAAAAAGCAGTGTCAGATATTTGTTTAAATGACATTAGGAGATAAAACACAGAGTCTGTAAATCGTCAGATTAAACTTTTACTTTCATTTTAACACAGTGTTTGTCTGAATTTGTTATGCTCTTTGTTTATAATTTGATTATGTGTAAATGTGAAGAATACACTTTTTCAAGTCAGTACTGATGTCTGACTACTGAGATTGATTAATCTCTGATTCATAACTGACTCTGTGATCAACATCTGGATCTGCTTTTAGATGAAACCATGGCCTCCAGAATGAATCTCTCTGAAGAACATGACACACAGATAAAGACAGTCAAGAGGTGAGAAAACCTGAAATGTTTCACATTTGTAATGTTTAGAAACAATAAATGCACACTACAATATCATTTTCACTTAAAGTCAGATTAAGAGGCGTGAATCAGATTTATCTGAACACATGGATGTGTCTGTGAGGAAAAACCCAGCGATGGATGTTTCAGATCTCTGCAGAGAGGAAGACTCTTCTGTTGAGTCCAGGTGAGATATTATGAGTGTCATATTTACTGTAGATGTGGTGTGTTATGGATATTGTCACCAGCTGTCTCTGTTGCTGCTGGATGTTTTTTGTGACAATGTGTGTATTTGTGTATTTTATTCTATAATATATGAATGAAAAGAGCACATGGGGCAGATTCCTTTTATTCATAGAAAATAATATAATATTTTAAACCTCAAGTAACAACAGACTCCTCAAGTGAAATATGAACATTAAAGGGATATTGAAACAGTGAATGTGTTTCTGTCAGAGCAGAGTGAGATTTTCAGAAACAGTTTGTATTTCTGTTATATTTCAGTCTGTGTCAGAATGAATCTCCTGAACCCAGCTGTGTGTCCATCAAGAGTGACCGGTCAATGGGTCGTTATATTGACTTCAGTTTGGGAGACTCATCTGCTGATCTGAGGTGCTGTTTAGTTTACAGTATGAGAAATATATATGATATTTATGGTCCCACTTTATATTAGGTGGCATTAACTGCTATGTACTTACATAAAAATAAGTACAATGTACTTATTGTGTTCATATTGTATTGTAAAACACTTTTGCTGCTATTGAGGTGGGATAGGGGTAAGGTTAGGGAGAGGGTTGGAGGTATGAGTAAGTTTAAGGGTGGGTTAAGGTGTAAAGTATGGGTCAACAGTGTAATTCTAAATGTAATTACAGAAATTAAATACATATGTAATTACATGTAGGTTTTTTTTATAAATATAAGTACAATGTAAAAACATGTATGTACACAATAAGTACATTGTACTAAATTATTAATTAAAATGTAAGTACATAGTAGTTAAGGCCACTTAATATAAAGTGGGTCCATATTTATTATGTCTGAATTTATGAATTTATGATCATTAATTTACTGGTGCATATAAAATACATGAATACATATGTACAAAAATATTATTTTTTAAACTACAGTCAAAAACATAAAGGACCAGAATCACAAACAGCAAAGAAGAACTTAGACTCAGTTTTTAAGGTTGGTTTTGTGTCTGTCTGTGTGTGTGTGTGTCCATCCAACACAATGACCCTCTGGGTAAAAGTACTAAATGTTAAATTCTATCTGTAATATTCATATTTTATTTCCTACACACTCGTAAGATAAGTTATAGGCCACTATGATCCTTTGGTTCACCTTCTCTGTGACTGAATACAGGTTTATTGTTTGAATATTTACTATGATTTCAGGAGCTTGAGCACAAAATAATCTCTGAGTTAAAAGGTTTTAAGAGACTACTGAGTCCAGATTACCCAGAATGCTCTGAAAGAGACCGTTATGATGATGAGGGTCATAACAGAGTCAGAGAGGGTCTTCTGAAGATCACACTGCTCATCCTGAGGAAGATGAACCAGACAGACCTCGCTGACACACTACAGACCAGTAAGAGCTCTGGATCAGCAGATTATAGTCTGTGTTTTTATTATCAACCTTCTGTCTTCAGTCACCAATGTTCCTGAATGTCACGACACAATCTAATATCTAACATATCAAACCTAAAAATACATTTCTAAAAGATTGCTCTGCCAATAACAACAATTATTTCCTTTGCTCAGAACTGATGTCTGTGTATCAACAAAAACTCAGATCCAGACTACAGGATAAATATCAGAGACTCAGTGAAGGACTGTCCAATCATGGAAACTCAACACCTCTGAATGAGATCTACACAGAGCTCTACATTACAGAGGGAGGCAGTGGAGAGGTCAATAATGAACATGAGGTGAGACAGATTGAGACAGTGTCCAGGAGACCAGAGACACAGGAGACACCAATCAACTGCAATGACATATTTAAACCCTCACCTGGACAAGACAAACCCATCAGAACCGTGCTGACTAAAGGAGTCGCTGGAATTGGAAAAACAGTCTCTGTGCAGAAGTTCATTCTGGACTGGACCGAAGGAAAAGCCAATCAGGATGTTCATTTCATATTTCCACTTCCTTTCAGGGAGCTGAACTTGATACACAAACATCTTAGTCTTGTGGATCTTCTATACCACCTTCACACAGAAACCAAAGAATTAAAGTCAGCAGATTATGAGGACTACAATGTCATGTTCATATTTGATGGTCTGGATGAGTGTCGACTGCGTCTAGATTTCCAAAACAATCAGAGCTTGTCTGATGTGACAGAATCAGCTTCAGTGGATGTGCTGCTGACCAACCTAATCAAGGGAAACCTACTTCCTTCTGCTCTCCTCTGGATCACCTCTCGACCAGCAGCAGCCAATCAGATCCCTCCTGAGTGTGTCGACCAGGTCACAGAGGTACGAGGATTCAACGACCCTCAGAAGGAGGAATATTTCAGGAAGAGAATAAATGATTCGAGTCTGGCTGATAGAATTATCACACACATCCGATCATCGAGAAGTCTGTTCATCATGTGTCACATCCCAGTCTTCTGCTGGATTTCAGCCGCTGTTCTGGAGAGGATGATGGGAAAAGCAGAGAGTGCAGAGATCCCCAAGACTCTCACACAGATGTTCACACACTTCCTGATCTTTCAGACCAAACTGAAGACACAGAAGTATGATGGGAAATATGAAATCGATCCTGATCAGGCTAGAAAGACTATTCTGTCTCTAGGAAAACTGGCTTTTGAACAGCTGGAAAAAGGGAACCTGATCTTCTACGAGGAGGACCTGAAAGAGAGCGGCATTGATGTCAGAGAAGTGTCCGTGTACTCAGGAGTTTGTACCCAGATCTTCAGAGAGGAGTTTGGACTGCAGCTGGGGAAGGTGTTCAGCTTTGTTCATCTGAGTATTCAGGAGTTTCTTGCTGCTTTATTCAAGCTGCTGTCCTTTTCTGAACAAAACACAGGACCGAAGAATGTGTTCAGGTCATCAATGAGCAGTTTACTGAAGAGAGAAGTGGACAAGGCCTTACAGAGTGAGAACGGACACTGGGATCTTTTCCTCCGGTTCCTTCTCGGTCTCTCACTAGAGTCTAATCAGACTCTCTTACAAAGCCTCCTGAGAAAGACAGTAAGCAGCTCTGATATCAATCAGGAAACAGCTGCATACATCAAACAGAAGATCAAGAAGAATCCCTCTCCAGAGAAATCCATCAATCTGTTCCACTGTCTGAATGAACTGAATGATCGTTCACTAGAGCAGGAAGTACAAACATACCTGAGCAGAAGAAGTGACCATTGTCTCTCTGGAGTCTATCTGTCTGCTGCTCAGTGGTCGGCTCTGGTGTTTGTGCTGTTGAACTCAGAAGAAGAGCTGGATGAATTTAATCTGAGTAAATATGATCGATCAGAAGAATGTCTTCTGAGGCTGCTGCCAGTGATCAAAGCATCTAGAAAGATTGAGTGAGTGTTTTACAGTGTCTTTGTTTCACTGACTTTATTTTAAACAGTAGGTCTGTGTTTCTCTGCACTGTTTCTGTATATTTTGAGCTCTTTCTAATTTGACACACTCAGCTAACATCACAGATCGCTCTACTAATGATCTGATGAGTTGAATCAAGTGTGTTTGATAAGAGAGATTCATCCAAACTGTGCAAAGTTGAGGTTCCTTCAGGAACAGGGTTGTGACTCTGATTTTATAAACACTGGATTGAGATCATCATCAATCACTTAAAAGTTGCATTCAGGTTTGTTGCAATAAATGAAAATAATTCAATTTCAATCTAATAATAAGTATAATCCAGTTCAATTAAATCATTAGACAAAATGTTTCATTCATTCCCCTATTTACACCACTGCTTTTACTTCACTACATTTCATAAAACATATCGTTACTCATAATATATCACATGTTCTGAGACGCAGAAGCGGTGTCTGATTCAAGAATGAACTGATTCTTTTCAATGAACCTTTTAAATCGGTTCGCAAATCGCACCAAACGATTCATTCAGGAGGCGCCAGTGCGATCACTGCAATGTTTTTCCAATTCATAATTTAGTCAGATACCTATGCTGATTAATCAAACAAGCAAGACATAATTCATCACTGTAAAGCCTTGGCAAAACAACAATAATGATAATAATAATAAAGAAAGAAATAATCAAAAGAAAATAATATAGTAAACTTTATATATTTTTATATGTTTTATATTTGTACGTTTTAGTGCCCTGGTCCGCTGCTGCTCTTTTTTGTTTCAATGGCAAACACTTTAGCGATTCACTGTTGATTGTCAACAAATGTTTTGTCATGCAATTGATAGTTTTTTCTTGAAATTGAAAGTGATCAAGATGTTACAATGTTAACAATGTTACAAGAAAGAAGACTCCCCAGTTTAGCTCTAAGTATTAGGATTCCCGGCGTTCGCAACATTGACCAGCTGCAATCAAAGACTTTGCGCACCAAAATGCTCTGAGAGCGCAAATGATTCAGTAGAGTTTTTGCTTGTTTGTGGTTGTCAGTTAATAAAAAGAATAAATAAGATAATAGCAAAAGTTGTTTAATTTATAGTTGTTTTTTAACAGTTACAAGTCTTATGTAAGACATTGTTTGAACTAAAACATGTTGGCCATTAGCCTACATAAAATGCATCAATGCAATGATAATTCACCACATTCATGACTGATAAATCAGTTAGCAATGGAAATGGGCTCATTAGTATAGTTGCAGCAGGTGCACAATATCTTTTCATACATGACATCACTTCCGGTCGGAGGGGCCCCATCTCGTTCTTTACAGGGGGCCTTTAAGATGTGCGGGACGCCACTACTATAACCTACTAGGAGAGAAATAAAATGCAGAAATTATTTAAATGTAAAACATACAAAAAGACGCTATGATTGGTTGGTCTTAGTCGTTTTCTGCTGCTTGTTTTGAATACTGCGTGTGGACAGAGAAATTATTTAAATGCAAAACATACAAAAAGACGCTATTATTGGTTGAAGTCTTCATCTTTTACTGCTGCTTGTTTTGAATACTGCGCGTGGACAGAGGCATCACTAGATAATTGTGTAGTTTAGAGAGACAAATCATACAAGTGTACTTTGAGGTCAAAATGCGTAGCCGCTACGCAAAATGCGTACAGGTTGGCAGGTCTGCATCTGTGTTTTTCAGCAATGACATTGGACACATGAGTCAAGCTCTAATAACTCATTTTTAATCTTCTGTATATTCTCTGCAGTCTCTTCGGCTGTCGTATTTCACAGAAAGGCTGTGCTGCTCTGATTTCAGCTCTGAGATCAAACCCCTCACACCTGACAGAACTGAATCTGAGCTGTAATAATCCAGGAGACTCAGGAGTGAAGCTGCTCTCTGCTCTACTGGAGGATCCTCACTGTAAACTGAAGAAACTACGGTGAGTCTCTTCACATCTCAGTAACTATAAGGCTTGGATTAAAAAGTAAAATCCCAGATGTGTTTTCTGAAGAAGTGGTTTTGTTTGCTGCCCTCTCAGTCTCAGTTCAGACACTTTAAACTCTCAAGCATCTTTCTGGACATTAAAAAAAAAGAATCTGAAGAAAGAATCTAAAGAAATCTGAGCGTTAAGAGACATGGCTAATTTTCCTAAATTTGTTACCTGAACACACAAAAAATTTACTAAATTCAACAAAGTGCAAAGTACAAAGTAAATCATAAAGATTTGCATACGCAGGGTAGGAGTTGTGGAAGTGTACATAAAACTGTAAGCGTAAATTAAATTTGCATGCGCAATATAAGCTTTGTGAAGGTGTAAATCGTGTTTCAAGCATAAGAAAAAATGATTTGCAGCATTTTACTGTCACTCATAAGTGTAATTCTTGAGTCTAGACTTATGGTACACAACTTTTAAAGTATCATGTTTTAATTAATTTGTTACATTTGTATTTTTAATGTAGCCTATTACATTACATTTACATGTAATACGTTAAAAGTACCATTCTGGCAGCGAGAACAATCCGGAACTAAATGAAGATGAATGTTTTGGCATATGATATGTTTATTTAACCAATCAGATAAGAGTAAATGGAGAGTCAGCAGAGCCTCATGTGATTGGTTACAAGAAGGTGGTGGACCCGCCCTCTCCTTCACGCTTGCAAATTTCAGTCAGTGAGAGAATCGTGCCAAAATTGTAAGTGCAGAGAAAAGAAAGACGGAGCTGTACATATCGGTTTACTTCGGGAACTTTTTGCCCCACATGCACAGCATGTCATTTAGACATTTGCAACAGTACATTTTTTCACACACACAGACTGGTTCTACGCAGTTCATCTGTTTTGCAGTTTTTTAAAGTGTTATCGTTTGCAAATCACTGTTCACATGCTTGCAGTACTTTTGACCGTATTTTTGCAAAAACAACAAGCCAAAAGTGTAAGCGCAGAAAAATGGAAGTCAGAAGCATGCAGATCATATTTATTTTGCTTTAGCATGAAGCTGCAGTTTCACAATACTTGAATTACACTTATGAGTGACAGTAAAATGTTGCAAATAATTTTTTCTTACACTTGAAACGCAATTTACACCTTCACAAAGCTTATCTTGCGCATGCAAATTTAATTTACGCTTACAGTTGTATGTACACTTCCACAAGTCCTACCCTCCGTATGCAAATCTTTATGACATAATTTTAACTCCATAGTAATAAATGTCTGCAATTCCAAAGCACTCCCAAAAACTGGCCCTGTATTAGAGTGTGTGGACCACCTGCTGCAGAATAGAAATAAAATACACGTGTAACATCTCTAAGTTAAGAGAGACACTGCAAGGCTTAATGCACTGATCCAGTCTTTTGACTGTATCTGGATTTTTTTTATTTTATTTTTTTTTGGTCCCATGTGTTTATTACACTTAAGAAGTCGTATATAAAATTATTAATATAATTCAGGTGAAGTGGCTGTTTGACTTGAACACAATCATGTGCCATAAAGCTGTCATTAATGACTCCAGCACAAAAGTTGACTGAATTAATACAATAATGGTAGTTTTCATAAGTTATTTTATCTACAGGTAGTTAGAGCTGAAATACTGAGGTGAAAAATAGTGTGGCAAGAAAACATTTATTTTATTAAATTTATGTGGTAAGCAGTTCAAAGCAAGTTTCAGTGCTGCGGAATGTTTCTGTGTGCGCAATCTCACCTCTTACCTTTCTGCCTCAAAATAAGCTAATTAGTCTAGATGGAAATACGGGTCCACGCGCACCCCCTGGCTTTTTTTTATGCCACCTGATTTTTTAAAATCCTTAAAGTGTCTATTTTCATAATCTGCCAGGTGCCAAGCTGAAATAATGTCCCAAAGGGTTCTTTTTTAACCCTTTGCTGCACCCGACCAGAACCCGAAAAATCTAAAAGTGATATAGAAAGTGGCATAACATTAGAAGTAAACAACATACAGAGACAAATGAACACATTTTCCCATACAATTATGACCCCAGGAATTTAATGGAATGGTTATTTTTGACATTTGACAACATATTGACCTTATTTCTGGACAAAAATAGCAAAAAATGGCCAAAGATGTGTAGAGGATCAACTATTTTTTCGTTTTCTCAAGTGCATAGGGTGATTTTTTTTCCAAAACATTATTTCTTTATCATTCAAGTGTCTATTATAAGATTAAGTTGGGTACCAAGCTGAAATAATGTCCCAAAGGGTTCTTTTTTAACCCTTTGCTGCACCCGACTGGAACCCGAAAAATCTAAACGTGAAATAGAAAGTGACATATCATTAGAAGTAAACAACATACGGAGACAAATGAACACATTTTCCCATACAATTCTGACCCCAGGAATTTAATGGAATGGTTATTTTTGACATTTGACAACATATTGACCTTATTTCTGGACAAAAATAGCAAAAAATGGCCAAAGATGTGTAGAGGATCAACTATTTTTTCGTTTTCTCAAGCGCATAGGGTGATTTTCCACAACATATTATTTCTTTATCATTCAAGTGTCTATTTTAAGATTAAATTGGGTACCAAGCTGAAATAATCTCCAAAATGCTTGATTTTTAACCCTTTGCACCAAACCCGAAAAAATCTAAATATGATATAAAGTGGCATTACTTTTGATGTAAACAACTCACAGAGACAAATGGCCACATTTTTCAATACAATTCTGACCCCAGAAATTGTTATTTGTCATGTTTTATAACATATTGACCATCTGTGGACAAAAATAGCAAAAAAAGTTCATTTGACAGCGTTTTTATTATGCTTAAAAGCCTGAAATAGGGTTTATTTGAACCTGAAGATATTTAAAATAGTTTTACTTTTGAAGTTAACAAAACAAAGTAAATTAGCTTAAATAAATAAATAAAAAACTACAAAAAAAATCCAAAATGGTCCAAAAAGTTGACTGAGCATAAACTGCAAGTTTTTGAATTTTGGGCTTTGCAGTTGGTGGTCGTCGGTTCATACCTGCAGATTGCCATCTCCCACTGCTCTCGCTTTTGGAAAAATTTCAGTAAGTATTTGAAACTATAATTAAGATATACCTTTGTAGTCATAACTTAAAGTGATTTTTCAACAGTTTTTACTATAATCACAGGCTATCGGAAATCGAATCTGTATTCGTGACTAGCAGTGTTGGTAGCTTAGTTGGGTGGGGGATATGAGATATGAGACTCTGTGAAGACGTCAGTTCAACATACCACATGAGGGATATTTGTGAACAGATTCCATTGAAATTAGAGGACTTGTCTTTGGATACAATTGGCTATCACCAATATTGCTATAAAAGCTTTACAGGGAAAATAAATTGTTTACAAGTGTCAAAGGCTTCTACATCTGGTGAATCATTATCATTGAAAAGGGACTCTCTGCGCCATGTCAAATCACGGTCAGTTCAATCTGAAGGAGCTCCAAGAAGGTGTTCCTTCTTGTTTCCCAATCAGTGCATTTTCTTTGACAAAGCAAAATCCAAGTTCAAGGGCAAGACTGAAGAGCTTACAAAGTTTCAAAGTTGGAAACACAAGGAACCAGGCTGGAAAGTTATTACACCTAGGGCACAGGAATTAAAGAAGAGGCTCTTTATCGCAAGGTGCAGGGCAAGGACCTTTTTGCAATGGAAGCTAAGTATTATCCATCATGCAGAAACAACTTCAACACAGAGTACCAAACCCATGAGCGTGGAAGGGAGAGAGTAGAAAAGGCAGCAGACAACACTGACAGCCTGTAGGCCCAGAAGATAGCAGCACATAAGTCATATTGTGTGGTAAAGGATTACTTTCTTAGGAATGTGATTGAATGCAAAGAGGTTGTCCAGCTAAGATCCATGTGCAACTTGTACATGAAGACATTGGAAAATCAAGGTTTTCCTAATCCTGAATACCGCAGTGAGAAATTGGCAAGACGGTTACAGGGAGACAAAGACATCTCTCATGAACTCACATTCTCCAAGGTGCAACAACATGAGTGTATTAAGTTGAACCTCATATACAGCTCAGCATTAATGTAGATGAAGCAGTTGGATGTGCATACAAACTTGGAACAGCTGACCAACTTCAAGAATTATCTAATCAACCAATCACAAGGCAGTTGCTTCAGTGTATTTATGGGTGTGGTCCTGGTCAAGACAATCTCCTGAACTCCAAACTGAATGTCAGATTTTCACAGGCAACCATTTCTAGGGTTTACAAAGAATGGTGTGAAAAGGGAAAAACATCCAGTATGTGGCAGTCCTGTGGGTGAAAATGCCTTGTTGATGCTAGAGGTCAGAGGAAAATGGGCCAACTGATTCAAGCTGATAGAAGAGCAACTTTGACTGAAATAACCACTCGTTACAACCGAGGTATGCAGCAAAGCATTTGTGGAGCCACAACATGCACAACCTTGAGCTGGATGGGCTACAACAGCAGAAGACCCCACCACTCATCTCCACTACAAATAGGAAAAAGAGGCTACAATTTGCATGAGCTCACCAAAATTGGACAGTTGAAGACTGGAAAAATGTTGCCTGGTCTGATGAGTCTCGATTTCTGTTGAGACATTCAGATGGTAGAGTCAGAATTTGGCGTAAACAGAATGAGAACATGGATCCATCATGCTTTGTTACCACTGTGCAGGCTGGTGCTGGTGGTGTAATGGTGTGGGGGATGTTTTCTTGGCACACTTTAGGTCCCTTAGTGCCAATTGGGCATCGTTTAAATGCTACGACCTACCTGAGCATTGTTTCTGACCATGTCCATCCCTTAATGACCACCATGTACCCATCCTCTGATGGCTACTTCCAGCAGGATAATGCACCATGTCACAAAGCTTGAATCATTTCAAACTGGTTTCTTGAACATGACAATGAGTTCACTGTACTAAAATGGCCCCCACAGTCACCAGATCTCAACCCAATCTTTGGGATGTGGTGGAATGGGAGCTTCGTGCCCTGGATGTGCATCCCACAAATCTCCATCAACTGCAAGATGCTATCCTATCAATACGGGCCAACATCTCTAAAGAATGCTTTCAGCACCTCTAATTTCAATGGAACCTGTTCACAAATATCCCTCATGTGGTATGGTGGACTGACGTCTTTACAGAGTCTCATATTTCATATACTGTGTAGATATGATAGCTTCTCGCTTGCCCTCCCCACCTGCATTTGTTGAGTGTTGTAAAATTACCATACTCAGAAAGAGTTGAGACTTGTAAAATATGTGTTAGGGAACAAATCCTCTTTGGAGGCACTTCAGCTGTGTTACAATGTTTAATTTTCCCCTTGGTAAGTATGTGTGAAGTATTGAGCCTGAAAAAAAAAAAAAAAACTTTAGCTACTAGATACCAACTAAGCTGCCAACACTGCTATTCAAGAATACAGATTTGATTTCCGAAAGCCTGTGATTATAGTAAGAACTGTTGAAAAATCACTAAGTTATGACAAAGGTATATCTTAATTATAGTTTCAAATACTTACTGAAATTTTTCCAAAAGAGAGAGCAGTGGGAGATGGCAATCTGCAGGTATGAACCGACGACCACCAACTGCAAAGCCCAAAATTCAAAAACTTGCAGTTTATGCTCAGTCAACTTTTTGGACCATTTTGGATTTTTTCTGTAGTTTTTTTAATTTATTTATTTAAGCTAATTTGCTTTGTTTTGTTAACTTCAAAAGTAAAACTATTTTAAATATCTTCAGGTTCAGGATAGGTGAAGTAAAAGGTTCAAATAAACCCTATTTCAGGCTGTTAAGTATAATTAAAACGCTGTCAAATGAACTTTTTTGCTATTTTTGTCCAGAAATAAGGTCAATATGTTGTCAAAAATAACCATTCCATTAAATACCTGGGGTCAAAATTGTATGGGAAAATGTGTTCATTTGTCTCCGTATGTTGTTTACTTCTAATGTTATGCCACTTTCTATTTCACTTTTAGATTTTTTGGGTTCCGGTCGGGTGCAGCAAAGGGTTAAAAAAGAACCCTTTGGGACATTATTTCAGCTTGGCACCTGGCAGATTATGAAAATAGACACTTTAAGGATTTTAAAAAATCAGGTGGCATAAAAAAAGCCGGGGGGTGCGCGTGGACCTTTTTTTTTTATCTAAACTAAATGTTTTGTGCCAGTGTTTACAAGCAATACCTGCTTCTTAACTTTAAGAAAAGTTATTTTAATGGGCAAACGTGTTGCCCTCACACTGTGGTGGCTTGTATTTCCAATGGGAATCAGATTTATGAATTTAGACGCAAGTCAGATGTCCAGATATCTTATATGTATATCATTTAAAACCACATTTGTAAGTGGCTCATGACGGATGCGAAAAAATCTGATCTTGGTTGGATTTTTGTGTTTAAATATGTGCAACAATATCTGTAAAGAAAAGGAATAAATAAAATATTATCAAGGAAAAAATAAAAATTGTTTGTGCCAGTGTAAACCCAGCCAGAGAAACAATTATTAAAGATCTGTTGAGTAACTTCTGGATCTATGTTGATTTCATCAAGATTTCTGCCTGTAAAATCTGCCAAGTGTCCTTTCTCAAGGTCCAGGAGAATATTGCTCATTTTGTCCAGTAGAAGTGTAAATGACCAAACTGAAGTTGTGTAGCTCCGACAGCTCCAGAGCAGTTCTCCACGGCTGTCATATCTTCATCACCCGCACATCAAGACTATAATAAGGATATTACAAATATTACTTAGAAACCATTATTTATAGAGCAGATCTCTACAACACTAAACCGTACATTGTGGCTGCATCAGAAACTGCATTCTTCTACTGTATTTTACAGGAACTGAAGTGTATTTTACAGGAAGTGAAGTGGGAAAGAGGGAGCGGGAGGATCAGGAAAGGTTCACGAGCCTGATAGCACTATATGTACAAGTACAGAATCTTTAGGTAGTAGTAATTGTCGAAGTCTTAAAGAATCTGCATCTCACATCTGTAAACATGACAAAAGTAGTCAAACATTTCTCTAAAGCCAGTCACTTGCTCCGCAGTTGTGTGTTATTTCTTCTTCAGGAATAATGTCCCTCTCTGCCAAAGGCAGGTTTTCGTGGTCCACAGTCTTCTTCATGAAGCAGCTTTTGGTGAAAGTGATCATTTTAAAAGGGTTTAAACTACAACTGATGATGACCAATGAATCACCAGGACAAGTCTTCCTTTATGATTACTGTAGTGTAGATATATTGTTAAAAGTCAAATAAAAGTAGATATAAAATACAATACAAGTCATTTATAAATACTGCTTTCACAAATAAAAATGTGTAACTGCTAAAAAGTTTAAGAGCTTAGGATAACTTAAAAACAAAATGTATGATTACTTTTGAGGTACGTGTCTCTTCCCCGAGAGCAGTCTGCATCACCGGTGCTCGATTCAGTGTCTCCCAGGGAATCACAAACCTCACTCCGGACTCTTAATCACATGCCACGCTGTCAGGATTCCACCATCAACACCGTCCTCATCATCACTCCCTCCTCCCACTCGCTCGTTATCCCTTGAATATTAATCATCATCACCTGCATCTCTTCATCCTCATCACCGTCATCTGCTATCCTTCATTACTGCTCACCTTTATATTCCCACTCTCACCCTTCAGTCTTCGTCTGATCTCGTCATCTCATGGCATACAGACTCTATTTCTACACTCACCTGATAATCCGCAACCCGTCAGTCATCTCCCAAAGATCGGCCAGTCTTCCTCTGTCTTCAGACCTCCTTCTGTGATCCCTCACCCACTTCCTGTGATCAGAGACTCTTCAGTTAAGTCGACATTGGTTCTTATCATCCTGTTTGCTCTCAAATTCTCCATCTGGTTCGGAGCATTCTGTTATTAAAGCTATTAGACTTACCACCTTGTCTGCCTCCTGTCTCATCCGTGACACATGCGGTGACTGAGAATTAGCACGTTAGCATAATATTTTCCCCTCATGTAACGTTAAACACATTAAATTCTGGGCCGACAGTTTAAGTTTATCAGGGTTTTTGCCATATTTTTTGGTAAAAAACAAAACTAATTAAACACAAACCTATCCTAATAACATTAAATAACTACATTTCAGATATTTAATGAAGGATTAAACTGGAACGTCTTTTGATTAGTGAATTATCAAAATAATGTGAACGAAAATCTCTAATTACCTGTACCGATTGATGACTCCGTCAATAAACCCTAGGTGAGTAGCAGTGCGCAAACCTTGAAGCAGTGCGTGCTGGTTAGAAATTTTGTCTGACTTGAGACGGCACCGATGCCACATGACTGGCACGTGTGTCATCAAAGTATCGCAAGAGTGTTTCGAGAGCAGCCGGCTGACTCCGCCGCCACAGTTTCTCCAGAACGACTGCAGGAGCTGATGACGACACAGCTGCTTCACGATTGGCCAGATTCAGCACATTACAACAAGATCACGTGTGTTTCGGGTTAGACAAACCTTTTCAGTTCCAATAATGCCAACAAATCTGTGTTTTTAGAAAGGTCAAAGCATTTCTTCTATTGTAGTCGCAATGTTATATTGAGTCCCGTTTATCATACAACACTGATAAAAGCATATATACCCCCACTTTATTAGTATTTAAATAGTTTATATGATTAAGTTGAAGTTTATTGTTGAAAAGTTGGCGCTGTATTAAGCAGTATATAAAGTGTTTGTTTCTCATGGAAATGTTTCCGAAACGTCTATGTTTATAACAAATATTGCATTTAATTCACGTCATCTGTGATAAAGAATGCAGTGTCACTAATGGGAGCAGAAAGTGTCAGGCTTGACGTGTCTCTTTTAATCTCCGCCCCTGACTCCTCTCGGCTGCTCTCGTTGATCACCGTCTGCAGCTGTGCTTCAAGTTGAATGCACCCATTGATTGACGGTGATTAACGTTGGTGTGGCTCGCGCAGGAGCAGTAGGTAAAGGCCCAATCCCAATTCTACCTCTTAGCCCTTCCCATTTCCCCTAACACTGCGTTTCGTGCGTTCACGTGAAGGGGTAGGGGTGTCTCGATTCTCTTCTGGCTGGAGGGGTAGGAGTAGGGGAAGGGCCAGATAGCCCTTCAAACGAAGATTTTTCAGGACCACACTTCAAACGAAGGGGTATGAATTATTTCGGCAACATGGCTGCCTGACCGAATAAAAAGACTACTATGTAATAAAAACAAACAAACACACAATAAATGATTACTCTGTCTCCTACTTTGTCTTTTCCTTACAGATTTGTCTGTAAGCATATCTTGGCATCTTTGAATCTCACCCAACACAAATGTTTTTTTTTTCTTATTTTTTTTAGTTCTACACTTCAAACTTATGATACAATATAAAACTTAAGAGGTTAAGTTCATAATTCAATTCAATAGTTTAGAGATGTCAGCCATTGAGTAGTAGAGTCATATAGTGGCTAATGATATTTTTGATATTTTTATATTTTTATACCCTCATATAACCAGATGTCACCAAACCCACCAAAATGGTAATTGTTGGCTCTCTGAGCTTACTGGAATGATTTGTTTTTACTGAAGTATAAGAAATATTAAATGTTACATAAAATAAGCATATTTTATATAAAATATTGTACTTTTAGAGCTAAATAAATAATAATAAAAATAATAATAATAAATGCACAAAAAATCACAAAAATAAAATAAAATAAATAAAAATAATGACATTTTTGACGCTGTAAAAAAATAAAAAAGCACTGTAGTGTTTTTCTTTAAAATCACAGCTGCAGTGATTGCTAGAATCTAGAAGTGCTTCTATCATTACTGCACACCAATGTTAGAGTACAATCAGGATAAAGACATGAGTGGCAGGAAGACTGGAATATTTTAATCTGTTCGAAGAGTATTTATATAAGAGGGAACAACATTCATAAATTCTACTTTCTATAATTCAGTGTGAGGAAAAAAAGAAAAGTGATGTCTATTTTCCAAATGCACCTGCCCGCTCAACCTCCCCACAATCATAAATACCAGAGTAATATGTCATAGTTTTATGGTAATGTTACTCTTAATATTTTAACATTATTGCATGTATAGTACTACAAAAGGTTTGAAGAATGAAAATGATAAACTAGTTCAGTATCGTAAATCATGTGAGTAGAGTGCATTCTATTAGTTTCTTATCTTGTGCTGGCAAGTTAAAATCTCTATAGCAGTGATCCTGGTGTGTAGATAAAGTAGAGCTCATACAAACACACACACAAACACACTCTCACACTAAAACTTAAACACAGTCTCAGAGATCATTCATGTTCTTCACTCTCTGCAGGCTGATTAACTGCAGTATTGGAGAAGAAGGCTGTGCTGCACTAATTTCAGCTCTGAGATCAAACTCCTCACACCTGACAGAACTGGATCTTAGCTTTAATGAACCTGGAGACTCAGGAGTGAAGCTGCTCTCTGCTCTACTGGAGGATCCACACTATAAACTGGAGAAACTCTGGTGAGTGTTATTATATTATTGAACACAACAAACAGTGTGAATACTGCCAAACAAAAACACTTAATGTTAAAGGGATAGTTCACCCAAAAATGAAAATTATGTCATCACTTTACTTTTCTTCAAGGCATTTCAAAACATTATGACTTTATTTGTGGAAAATAAAAGAAGATATTTTGGCCATAGCTTCACATATAAAGTACTGTATATGTATATAGCTGTATGTAGAATTACAGTGTAATGAACATTATCCTGTACATTAATAGTAAAATACTGGCAGCACATTTGCCTGTAGTTTACTGTAATTGTACAGTTATTTAACCACTTTACAGTGTTACTGTAATACACAAAATTAAACATACAGATAAATAATTACAAAAATGACAGAATGACCTTTCTCCAATCCATGAATAACAGATTTACATGTACTCAATAGCATCAAGTCTTGAACATTTTAAAATGTTTAAAGAGGAACATCGTTCATAAATGCTCCTGAACTCATCATGACTAGATCACTGACTTAACAAATTGTGCTGAAGTGACTAACAAACTATACTTTTTGTTCTGAACAAGCGTTAGATGATCGATTTAAAGATATAAGTTAAACTTGCTCCTCTGACTTAGTTCAGACCGGAGAGCTTGTAAAAGTGAGATCCATGACCTCCGGTAGCCGTGAAACTCAAATGTGACAACAGGTCCCTGATAAATTAATAATTAAAAGTTTTCACCTTATGCTTCAATGTAGAAGTAAGCTATGGTTGAGACTTCTAGTTCATTAGGTATTATAGTGAAATGATGAGAAGAATTACAAAGTGCAGTAAACTATAAAACTGTTTGCACTACAAACCAAAGTGTTCATAATTAAGATAATACATTAAAATAATATGGTAAGACACAACAATTTGTAATATCAAGAAAAAAGTGGAAGGAAACGAGACCAGAAGCAAGACCCATACACTTTACAAATGGATAGGACGTCCAGAATAATCAAATTTTAACCAATATTTGTGATTAGTTACTAATTAGAAACACATTCTAAATTAAATGATCACTTGAAAATTAGAGTCAGATTAAACACAGAGCTACAATAAAGTTTAAACTCGATCCAAATTAAGTGAACTCTAAAGAAGTGCAAGTAAAATATATGTAATAGTTATACTATAATGTTACTCTTATTTTTAGCATTATCACCTATATACTATTATAAACTAGTTCAGCAACACAAACATAAATCATGTGGGTAGAGTGCATTTAAATTAATGTTTTAGCTGCTGGCAATTAGAAAAATATATAGAAAAAATATATTTTTTCTATAGAAAAAGTAGTGCTCAGACACAAACACAGACACAAGCACAGTCTCACCCTTAAACTTAAACAAAGTCTCAGACATCATTCATGTTCTTCACTCTCTGCAGGCTGTGTGAGTGCAGTATTGGAGAGGAAGGCTGTGCTGCTCTGATTTCAGCTCTGAGATCAAACTCCTCACAGCTGACAGAACTGGATCTGAGATATAATAAACCAGGAGACTTAGGAGTGAAGCTGCACTCTGCTCTACTGGAGGATCCACACTGTAAACTGAAGAAACTACAGTGCGTTATTGAGTCAATACTTTCATTTATCATCTTGTATTAAAGCAGATCTTAATGTATTTTATCTTTCTCTTTATTGTACAGTATTTGACAGTGGAAACTCCACAAGCTCCAAACAACACGTCATGAACAAGACTGTCACCTGGAGCTCGCGCTGTGATTGGTCCTTCGCATTGTCAGTCTTAGAGTACCAAAACAGGACAATGCCATCGTGTCTCATGCTTCCTGTACACTTCTGTACCACAAAATATCCGAATTTCGGATGAAATGTTAAACCGAGGTCCTGACTCTGTGTGGTCATTAAAAATCCCATGGCACTTCTCCTAAAGAGTAGGGGTGTAACCCCGGTGTCCTGGCCAAATTGCCCCCTTGACATGGAGGGGCAGAGCGTTCCATAGTTTAGGTCCAACCACAGAAAATGCCCTGTCCCCCCGAGTGTTAAGTCTTGACTTAGGGACTGCAAGCTGTAGCTGGCCCACTGACCTCTGTCCATGCTGGCGTATAAATTTGGATGAGGTCCGAGATATATTTTGGGGCCAGTCCATTCACAGCTTTAAAAACAAACATTAAAATCTTAAAATCAATCCTAAAGCGAACAGGAAGCCAGTGCAATGAGGCAAGAATTGGAGTTATAGGAGCGGGCTTTTTGGTTCCTGTTAAAAGACGTGCTGCAGAATTTTGGACTAACTGTAAGCATGAAAGTGCGTTTTGATTTATACCAATATAAATTGCATTACAGTAGTCTAAGTGAGAAGAAATAATGGCATGTGTAACTTGTTCAAAACTGTTAACCCTTTGGAGTCTAAGGGTATTTTTGGGGCCTGGAGAAGTTTTGTCATGCCCTGATATTTGTGCTTTTTTCAGTTTCTTATAAATATCTAAATGGGTAAAGTCTAATATCACTGTAATCAGCACAAACTGGGCTATAATAATATGTGAAATGCATGCATGTACATGATTGTATTTTTGAGAAAAAAAAATGTTATGCATGGTTAGTGAAAAACTAAAAATGTTAAATCACTTGAATAAGACCATAAAACACATACATAACATTGGTTCCCGGGACTGTTGAGAACTGGAGCTTGTAGCCTAGAATTTTTCTTTCTAAATTATGTGAAAATCATCTTGTTTACTCACTCACAGAAAACAATATATTGATTTAAATTTTCTAAGACACTTTTTGTTGGTAAAAGTCATATGTGAGTAGGCGTCAACTATCATGAATATCATTGTGATTTACACCTGAGAAGACAAAGGCCTGCATAATGAGCTGCATAATGAGCCTCTCATTCAGCTGTGTCACTGTGAGTGAGGAGTTACAAGAAAGAATGTGAGAACAAAATAAAAGTATATAATTTTATGTTTGTAGTTTATTAAGAATATATTTAATTATCCCACAACATAATTTAATATCCACTTGGTGGAGCAGTTAAACAGTTTATTAGAAACAATCAAAGCTGACTTTCAAACAAATTGTTTGGCATCATTACTCCAGTCACACAATCCTTCAGAAATCCTTTTAACAATCTTATTTTCTACAAAAAAAAAAAAAAAAAAAAAAAAAACATTTATTGTTATTATTATTATCATTATTATTAATGTTGAAAAGAGCTGAGAATATTTTTCTGGGTTTTTAGGGGGAATAAAATGAAAGAAAAGCATTGTTTTTACATTTGTTACAGTTATCTATTTGTTACATTTATATTATTTAGATCAAGCTTTAGAATGGTATAGTAGTGTATATTGTTATTGAAACTTCATAATGTTTCACTTGATTATACATTTAGTCAGGAATTATAGTTTGGAAAAGTCTTTGGAAAAAGTCTAACTAGTAAAATGTTTACACGTTATGTGAAAACTAGTACAAGTATATAAATAAATAAAAAGATTATTATTATAAAATTATTGGAAGGACAAAGATGGATGAAATTCTTCATACAATGACTCTAAACAGAGCAGTGAACTCTCATAATATGGATGGGATTGTTTTTGATGCATTCCGCACAGCAGTATGGCAGGCATTGCGTGCAGAGTATCCTATCAGACTGAATCCTAAATCATTAAAGGGAGAAGAGGTGGGGGACACAGAAAATCCAACCACATATGTTCAGAAACGGCTGAAAAGGTGGAAACAAGAAACTGAGGGGGATCCCCAAAGAGACCCATTAATGGCAACATTGTTTAGACAAGCTGTGATTGATGCTATGCCGCCAGCGGTAAAAAGCAAGCTGGAGGATGTGGTCGGTTTAACTTCTAAAACACACAAAGAGTTTTGTGACCATGTGTCTCATACAGTGGAACAACACAGAAAAATGAACAAAAACTCAAAAGTCAAGAGAAAGAGTTACAACATAAACAAACTCAATTGCAGCTTGAAGAACTCACAAAGAAAAATAAGAAAAAGATTCAAGCTTCAGTAACAAATGCAGAAGCAGAACAAATAACTATAATGTCTCCAGTAAACACTTGAACTAATAAATGTTTATACTCAACAGCCAGGACAAATGGGATGGAGAAAAAAAAGCCCATACAGCGAGGCCAGAGAGGCAGAGGCAAGCCTCCAGGTTTGTGCTGGGCCTGTGGACAGCCCGGGCACAATAAAAATAACTGTCCAACTTATCCATGGCAACAGCGGCCTCATGGTGGAAGGGAGGTGAGCTGGCAACAACCTAATCAGGGCCCAGTAAACCCTTGGGGAGGTCCCAATCCAGGCTATTAGGGGTGCCCAGAGAATCCTAAAGGGGAGAATCAGGTTCCAATTTTATCAACAAAAGCTGATCAAGAGCCTGTTATGCAGATTAAGATAGAGGGAAAACAAATTCCGATGATGGTAGATACGGGTGCAAATCTAACTTGTATAAATTTGAAATATGCTTCACATCTCCCCTTGTCTGGAAAATTTGCAAAGACAATAGGATTCTCGGGAAAAATGCAATTGATTCCCATAACAGCTCTAGTGTGTCTACAAACAAAAGATCAAAGTATAACAATGCCCATTCTGGTATCAAATCAAACTCTTATCAATTTGTTAGGAAGAGATGCATTATGTAAATTAGGACTACAAATTTGGTGCTCTCCAGAAGGAATAAATATTGATGCAATAGGAACAGAAACACAAATGGTGGTTGCAGAGCCAAAAGCAAATGTTTATTGGATAGGACAGATAGAACAAGATGTGAGACAGACAGTCAATAAATGGGGAAAGTTTATTGAAGCACAGATACCTGAAGCACAGCTATCAAAGTCTGAATTTCATTGCACAATGATGTATGATCAAGAAAGGGATGAAAACTTAGAACAGAAATGGCAAAAAGAAACAAAAGGACAGCAGATTGAGATAGTCTCCCAGTACATCATCATAGGTAAACATCAGCTTTAAATATACCAGAAGGTGAATTTGTCAAAAAATGGTTCAATGTAAATAGCTCTGTCCCGCATATTGCAGTATATATGTAGGAAAAAATTGGGAAGCAAAAGATTTAGGACCAATGATGAAAAGGGCAGAACAAAGCAATTGGGAATCAACAGAAAATCCATTAATTTTTCATTCAGCTGACAAAAAAGTAGTTATCGGTCAAAAGAAAGTGACACAGATGACTACAGCATCTGATTTAATAAACACAACTGAGACTGAATTATTTAAGGAAACGGAGTGTCAGGTACCAACTGAACTATGGTCTCAACATGACACAGATATTGGATTAATAAAATCAGCAAATCCAGTAAGAGTTCAACTTAAGCCAAATGCACGTCTACCTAGAAAAGCACAATATCCTTTACGGGCAGATGCTGAAGCAGGAATAAAGGACACAATTGAAGGTTTAGTGAAGGCAGGAGTATTGATAGAAACTACTAGTTACTGTAACACTACAATTATGCCTGTAATCAAATCAGACAAAAACAGATGGCGGTTCATGATTTACGAACAATAAATGAAATAACGGAAGATATGCCAGCTGAGGTACCAAACCCGCACACTTTACTGACAAATGTCCCTCCTGATGCCAAATACTTTACTGTAATTGATCTTTGCTCTGCCTACTTCAGTGTACCGCTTGCAGAAAAGAGTAGGTATCTATTTGCATTTACACATGCAAATAAACAATATACATATTCTAGAATTCCACAGGGATATAAACATTCACCACATATATTCAACAAGATTCTTAAGGCTGATTTAGAAGACCTCGTAATAGACGGTACACTATTACAATACATGGATGATTTAATTATCTGTTCTACCTCACTAGAACAATGTCACAAAGATTCAATTAAGGTGTTGACAAAATTAGCACAAGGAGGACACAATGTGTCTAAAAACAAATTGCAGTATTACCAGCCTCAAGTGGAATACTTGGGAAGATTAATTGCATTTGGCACATGAGCTATAGCTCCAGCTCAGTTAGAAAGGTATAAGTAAAACACTGTTACCTCAGACAGTAGGACAAATGATGACTTTTCTAGGAATGACTGGCTTTAGTGCCGACTGGATAGAAGACTATGCAGTAAAGACAGGGCCTTTGAGAGAAATGATGAAACAAGCAGGATTACAACATTTAAGCAATCCATTAAAATGGAACACAGATGCCTTACTAGCATTTGAAACAATACAAAAAGAATTACAACAGGCCCCTGCCCTGGGAATGGCAGAATATGATAAAATGTTTCATCTATATGTGGCAAATAGAGTTGATGGTTATGCATCAGCTGTATTGATGCAAGAGACCTGTAGTGGAAGGAAAAAACAGCCTACAGCATACTACAGCACAAAGTTAGACAATGTAGCCCAGGGATACCCACCATGTTACCAACAGGGTTTAGCTGCAGTGTATTATGCTTATGAAAAAGCATCCACAATAACTATGGGGTACCCAGTAACAATATATACCGATCACAAAGTTGTGGAATTAATAGAACAAGGGAAATTTGTTCTGACACAAGCTCGAATTCTAGCCTATTCCTCATTACTCACATATCCAGATGTTACCATTAAAAGATGCCATACCGTTAATCCAGCTGAATTAATTCCTTTGGCTTTTGAAGGAGAACCTCATGAGTGTTTGAATGAGTCCTTGGCATTTACTAGATTACGACCAGATCTGGAATCAACACCTATTTCTGAAGCAGAAGTTACTTACTTTGTAGATGGTTCTAGATTTAGAGATCACAAAGGAAATCATACAGGATATTCAGTAGTGAAGAAAAACAAAAAACAAAAAAGAATTTGAATCTGTGATATCACAAGATTGTGTACAGCCTTGCTCTGCTCAAATAGCAGAATTAAAAGCTTTCATAACTGCATGTCAGTTAGCAAAAGGACAAACTGCTAACATTTTTACAGATTCAGCAGATTTAGAATCTAAAAAAGCTTCAGGGTGTCAAGTAGCAGTATTAGCACCTGTTGTACTTATCGAACCTCATCCTCAATTGGATGACATTATTCGAATTCAACAACAAGCAGGCCCCTATGAACAATCAATGTGGCAACAAAGGGGAGCTAAAAAAGACTCACAGGAGATCTGGCGTACACATGAAGGATACATTGTTGCACCTACTTCACTGTTGAATATTCTTATTACAGATGCACATGGTTTTGACCATTGTGCAAGAGGAGAAGTAGTAAGAAAAATTAAACAGCAAGGATATTGGTCTCCTTATTTATATGCAATGGTGGATGAATTTTTGTCCACATGTGAAGTATTTGCTAAATACAATGTAAGAAAAGGCATAGTGACACCAATAGGCCATATTCCAACACCTGAAGGCCCCTTTAACATCTTATATGCGATTATGTGGATATGATAAAGCGTGTACAAGGCAAAAGATACATGCTTGTTATCATAGACAGATTTAGCAGATGGGTGGAGCCGGTACCATCCGCAGATCTAGGAGCAGGAACGGTAATTAAATTTCTAACAAGAGAGGTAATTCATAGATTTGGAATTCCATCAGAAATAAGTTCAGATAATGGGTCGGCATTCATACAAAAAACTGTGAAACAAGTATTGCAACAATTAAGAATAAAACAGAAACTACGATGCGTTTATAGACCTCAATCACAAGGGTCAGTGGAGAGGGTTAATGGAGTTATCAAGGCCAAAATAAACGAAATATGTGAAAGTACTAAACTTAATTGGATTGATGCATTACCGCTCGCACTAATGAGCTATCGCATGCAAACCAGGGCCGGCCCGAGGCATAAGCGAACTAAGCGGCTGCTTGGGGCCCCCTCGCCACCAGGGGGCCCCCCAATAATAATTATTATTATTTTTATTTTTTTATTTTTTTTACAATTAAATAACTTAAACAAGTGATATAAATGAATGAATGAATGAATAATTCAAGACAAAAAATAAAACATATTTACCAACGACTGCTGCTGTGTCTGCTAGCGTTTGAGTCATGCGCAATTGCGCATAGACACCTCGCGTGCATTGACAATTCGCTCAGGCGCGCAAATGCGCGTCACTGTAATAAATGATAAGCCATGTCACAAAAAGGATGTATCCCTCTGGTGCCGAAAAGAGAACGAAGAAAATGACATAAAGGTGGCTTGTCGTTGGACGTTCAAGAGTCTCAAATTTAGGGACCGTCTCTAAAGTTACATGCGATATTGGTATACACTTTTCTAACGTCAGTAGCATTTGAGGAGAAGGACTTACAGTCATAAAAACAACTGTAATTGTTCATCTAGGTGTCAGCTATAATGCACAATTGAATATAATGTTGAATATTTATTAAAATAAACTGTAAAGTATATGTAAATTATGCTACTTTTTCACATGGGTTCAAAGGCAAATTTAGTAGCATTTAGTAGCATTTGAAGGAGAAAGACTTGCAGTCACCTTATACATTTTTAATATATATTAAAATAAATTATAAATAATTTAGGTAAAAACGAGGCCCGTTTATCACTTTCAGGCACAGTTTTTTTTTTTTCAGGTTCCCTTACGAAAATGACCCATGGTTTTATCAATAACACCACAAATCATCGTTCTTGTAGCCATGGCAACTGCAAATTAACCATGGTTTTGTTACTTCAAATAATAATTTACAAAGAAGTATTAATATACTGTAATATTTTGTTGTTGTTGTTGTTGTTGTTGCTATAAAAACAGACCTAAGCCATCAATAGCCTTTAAATTGACTTCATATAAATTATTGCATTATATAAAAAAATATGAGGCAATAATGATTGGTTAATAATAACACTGTTAAAATACATATTGTAGGCACATACAACATAAACAATTTATGTACATTTTATTACAAATGCCTGCACAGGTAGCCAAATGCAATGTAATTGCTGCTGTTACATTTTTGCTATAGATTACACAGCCTATATAATTTCTTCAACAAAAAACGTGCAAATCACAACCCTTACAAAAAATAAACCATGGTTTTATCATAGTAAAACTGCTTAATTTCCCATTGCATGATTTCTGAATTCTTAAATCTATGAAATAAATTAGTCATAATATAGTTATAGCCATAGGTAAATGTTGAATGGTACAATTGTAATTAGTAAATAATACAATTTATTATTTTACTTTTTTTATTTGATTAAAGTTCTATTTTCACCCCTATAGTAGGTGTTTATTTTCCATCATCATATTTGAGGATGGGGGGCACAACAATACAATCCTGCTGTCCTGATGTCATCAGTGACTTTTGCCTCCTGAAAAGCTAGCAAGAAACAATTTTGAGGTCATTGTTGTACAATTGTCATTGTTGAATCCTAGCTGTTCTTATGTTTGCTTTCATTATTTAAGTTTTTAACTATTTGTAGCATTATATTTTTTATTATATTAATGTTTGTCTATTTTGGTTTCATTTAAAAGATTGCACATTTAATGCACATTTGCTAATTATTTATTTCATGTTTTGTGACAGTTTGTATTCAGAAGTTTAAGAGTGAAGTATGTTAAGTATTGATTTTTATTTATTTATTTTGTATTAATACATAACCTCACTGTATTCATTTATAATGTAACATTATAGTGTGACATTTGTGTAAATAATCTTGAAGCACAGGTGACTCCGCATGGTGGGAGGGGGGGCCCCCAAATCAAATTCTGCTTAGGGCCCCCAAGAGGCTCGGGCTGGCACTGATGCAAACTAACAGGAACATGCACTTAACACCGCATGAAATGCTTACGGGTCGACCCATGCCTGTGCCATATTGTAGAGGTCCCTATAAAGGACCGCCTCTAGAACAATTACAAATGGAACTTCGCTCATATATGAAGAAACTAACTGCCATACATAAAGCTATCTATTTACAGGAAAAAAGAAAAGAGCCCAGTGAGGAATCGGAGACTGCCTGTCCAGTTGTTCCAGGGGACCAAGTTTATCTGAGGGTATTCCGGAGAAAATGGAATGAGCCCAGGAGAGAAGGACCCTACACAGTGGTGAGAGCTACTTCAACAGCAGTCCAAGTGGAGGGAAGCACAACCTGGTATCATCTAAACCACTGTACTAGAGTTCCCACAGGAAAGGCAGAAAGAAAGGAAAGCAGACAACCAGACATTGCAGGAGAGAGCAATGAGGAAAAATCAGAGACACATGATGAAGTGCAAACTGACGAGAGCTCTTTCCTCCTGTCAGAAACTGGAGAGGACAGAGAATAAGTCTGACAACATGTCTGAAGACCATTCTATGCCTAATGCATCTCATAATGCAGACTCAAACTCAACCAATAGAAAGCAACCTGACTTCCCTACAATTGACTTAACAACCTTTGAACAAAAGTGACAATGTGATCAACTCAACAGAACCAATGATAATCAAAAATCGTAGAGACATTGATTATGATGTTCAAGGTGATGAAGACGTTAGTCAGATTGATGCATTATGGGATACAGCCCAAAATAATGAATGGTATAAATGGGCAGCCTTTACAGCTAAAGAAACAGGGTAAGAAAATTGCTTGCTGTGCTCCAAATCTCCGTTAAACAAAATAATAGCCATACCAAATCCATATGACTACCGAAAATGTGCCCAATTTGGGAGAAACTTTTGTCATTTAACCCTTTCGAGTCGATTAACGCATATATGCGTTTTGAGTCATTTTCTCCTGATAACCCCGAAAAGAACTTAAATTACACTCTCAGTTTTAATCGTACAGATAAGAGCAATACATCAATCGAATCTGTAAAGGGTCTAGTTTTTTTTGGATACAGACATAATAACAAAAAACCTTTGTGCACTTATAAAATAAAGATAACAAACAAGATGCGCTGTCTGCAGTCTTTGTCTCCGCTGATCGTCATGTACAAACATGTCATTAAAATGAAGTGTAACTCCGTGAATACTCAACGAAGAGACATGAGAGAGATATCTATAGAAAGCCTGAAATGTCTACTTTGAAACTAAACAAGTTCTGCCGAAAACAAATATTCTGAGATAAAGTAATCCATATGAAAACAACGCGATGTCTATTTTTCATGTCTCCCTTCATTATATTTAATGTGACCACGCCCCCGCGCTTAACGCGCTATTCAGATTCAAACTGAAGCGCGCGGCTTGAATACGCCCACACAGAAGAAAAAGCAGCAAGACTGTTCTTCAAGTTTTTATTTTATTTTACTGTTTGCTTCGCGATGAGAGGAATAAGACATAATTCACCCCAAAAAGATGTGATGTGGTTGAGGATTTGAGAAATGGATTTCCTCAGAAAAAAGAATGAAGCACTTTATTCAGCAGAGATCATAAACATGAGTAAGTCTCTTTTTATTTATTTGTACTAGTTTTCACATAACGTGTAAACATTTTACTAGTTAGACTTTTTCCAAATACTTTTTCCAAACTATAATTCCTGACTAAATGTATAATCAAGTGAAACATTATGAAGTTTCAATAACAATATACAATACCACTCAAAAGCTTGATGTAAATAATATAAATGTGACAAATAGAGATAACTCTAACAAATGTAAAAACAATGCAGTTCTTTCAATTTATTCCCCCTAAAAAAAACTGAAAAATATTCTCAGCTCTTTTCAACATTAATAATAATAATAATGATGATGATAATAATAAATGTTTTTTTTTGGTAGAAAATAAGATTGTTAAAATGATTTCTGAAGGATTGTGTGACTGGAGTAAGGATGCCTAAAAATTTGTTTGAAAGTCAGCTTTGATTGTTGATAATAAACTGTTTAACTGCTCCCCCAAGTGGATATTAAATTATGTTGTGGGATAATTAAATATATTCTTAATAAACTACAAACATAAAATTATATACTTTTATTTTGTTCTCACATTCTTTCTTGTAAGTCCTCCCTCACAGTGTCACAGTTGAATGAGAGGCTCATTATGCAGCTCATTATGCAGGCCTTTGTCTTCTCAGGTGTAAATCACAATGATATTCATGATAGTTGACGCCTACTCGCATATGACTTTTACCAACAAAAAGTGTCTTAGAAAATTTAAATCAATATATTGTTTTCTGTGAGTGAGTAAACAAGATGATTTTCACATCATTCAGAAAGAAAAATTCTAGGCTACAAGCTCCAGTTCTCAACTTTTCCGGCAACCAATTTTATGTATGTGTTTTATTGCCTTATTCAAGTGATTTAACATTTTTAGTTTTTCACTAACCATGCATAACATTTTTTTTCTCAAAAATACAATCATGTACATGCATGTATTTCATATATTATTATAGCCCAGTTTGTGCTGATTACAGTGATATTAGACTTTACCCATTTAGATATTTATAAGAAACTGAAAAAAGCACAAATATCAGGGCATGACAAAACTTCTCCAGGCCCCAAAAATACCCTTAGACTCCAGAGGGTTAACAGATTTTACCAGGCCATATTGTATTGCTGAATGTCTAGGATTTTTAGGAAATCCTAAATTAACAGATTATTTCTTTAGACCACTCTGGGGATCCTGGTGTCAGTATTCAGATATCGGTCAAAATATAAAAATTGAAAAACAAAAAGTAGAGATTCCAAAATGGTATAGCATAGATTATAAACAAGAATATGAGTGTTTCAATAAACCAAAAGGAACCCAAGATGTGGGTAAATTCAAAGGAAGATGTGCTATTATTTGGTATATATAAATAAGAAAAATTATTGGAAATCAGGAGTTCCTTCTAGAGCTCCAGAACTTTTAGCATTCGGAACAACTAAAGGAAGTAAGATAGCAGCAGAAAAATGTGAAAATCAAACTATAGCCTTACCTCCAATAGAAATTTATGAAGATCAATCATTAATAATAGCAGATTTCTTTTGGATCTGTGGAGGTGAAATATTATTGCCTTCTTTACCAGTTGGATGGAAAGGTATATGTGTAAGAGTACGGTTACTTCAAGAAGTTATCATGGCACAATGGGGAACAGAACAGAGCACGAACAAGGAAGACAATAGAACTAAAAGAGGATATGATAATGTATATTTAGACTCAATTGGACAGCCAAGAGGAATTCCTAATAAATTCAAGGCAAGAAATGAAATAAAAGGAGGTTTTGAGTCAATCCTGGTTTGGATCACACCAAACAAAAATGCAGAGTGGATTAATTATATCTATTATAATCAACAAAGATTCATTAATTATACTGATGAGGCATTAACCTTATTAGGCGACCAAGTGCATGCAACAAGTAGAATGACATGGCAAAACAGACAGGCTCTTAATTGGCTCTTGGCAGACAAGGGAGGAGTTTGTGTTATGTTTGGAGATCAATGTTGTACATTTATCCCAAATAACACCGCCCCTGGAGGAGCTTTCAGTGAAGTTATGACAAAAATTAAAAAATTAAGAAATGAAATTACAGTAAATGCCGGAAGAGACCAACATATTTGGGATTGGATTAAAGCCCTGCATTTCAGCCCGAGCCCGATGGGCCCCGACTTATTTATGCCCCTCGGGCCGGGCTTCGGGCCAATTTTCACGTTATAGCTCACATGCGGGCCGGGCCTCGGGCCTTTTTGGGTTATCCTTCTATTTATATTTTTAGACATTAATAAAAAATAAATAAATTGAAGTTGACGTCGACGTCGACGATAGAAAAACAAATATAGAAAGACATTTCATAACCTCATAACTTTCATAATCTGATAATTCAACCCGTTATAATTAAACTGACATACTGACATGACAGTCTCACGCACGCGCGCACGAAGATCACCGGTGACTTGACTCAGTCCTCGAAGATCACCGGTGACTTGACTCAGTCCTCGAAGATCACCGGTGACTAGCCTTGTCTCTGGAAAGTCCATGGTACTTAGTTCAGACTCTGGAAGGTCATCAGTGACTAGCCTTGACTCTGGAGGGTTCACGGGAACCTGACTCGACTCTGGAGGGTTCACGGGAACCTGACTCGACTCTGGAGGGTTCACGGGAACCTGACTCGACTCTGGAGGGTTCACGGGAACCTGACTCGACTCTGGAGGGTTCACGGGAACCTGACTCGACCCCAGAAGGTCAACAGGAACTATCCCTGATTCAAGAGGGTCAAAGGTAACTAGCCCTGATTCTGGAAGGTCGACGGTGACTAACCCTGACTCTGGAGGGTCCACGAACACCTGACTCGACTCTGGCGGGTCAACCGGAACCTGACTAGACTCTGGAAGGTCGATAGAAATCTGACTTGATTCAGGAGGAACAACTGGAACATGACTCGACTCTGGATGGTCAACAGGAACCTGACTAGACTCTGGAAGGTCGATAGAAATCTGACTTGATTCAGGAGGAACAACTGGAACATGACTCGACTCTGGATGGTCAACAGGAACTAGCCCTGACTCTGGAGGGTCAACGGTAACTAACCCTGACTCTGGAAGGTCAACGGTGACTAACCCTGACTCTGGAGGGTCCATGAACACCTGACTCGACTCTAGAGGGTCAACCGGGAACTGACTCAACTCTGGACAGTCAATGGGCACCTGACTTGACTTAGGACTGCCCGTGGAGACGTGAGACGCCTCTGCTTCGGGCACCGTCTCTGGAATGGCCTCGGGCACCGACTCGGCCTCCGGAATAGCAGCGGGCCTCGCCTCGGTCTCCGGAACAGCAACGGGCACCGCCTCGGCCTCCGGAACAGCATCGAGCATCTCCTCGGGAACGGCCTCGGGCGCCGCCTCGGCCTCTCGAACAGCAGCGGGCACCGCCTCGGCCTCTCGAACAGCAGCGGGCACCGCCTCGGCCTCCGGAACAGCATCGGGCACCTCCTCGGGAACGGCCTCGGCTTCCGGAACAGCATCGGGCACCGCCTCGACCTCTGGAACAGCATCGGGAACCGCCTCGGCTTCCGGAACAGCATCGGGGACCGCCTCGGCTTCCGGAACAGCATCGGGGACCGCCTCGGCTTCCGGAACAGCATCGGGCACCGCCTCGACCTCTGGAACAGAATCGGGCACCGCCTCGGCCTCCGGAACAGCATCGGGCACCACCTCGGCTTCCGGAACAGCATCGGGGACCGCCTCGGGAACGTCCTCCTGGACGACAACGGCCCGCTCTGGAGCGTCCTCCTGGACGACAACGGCCCGCTCGGGAACGTCCTCCGGGGTTTGAGGAACGGCAGACGCCTGTCTTCTCCTTCGCCCTCCATGATGGCGAGTTGGTGGCCCCTTGACTGGCGACTCAGGCGTTGAGTCGGCCATCTTGTGCTGTGGCGCAAGGCTGGCGGCCATCTTGTGCTGTGGCTCTAAGCTGGGGACCATCTTGTGCTGTGGTACTAGGCTGGCGGCCATCTTGTGCTGTGGCGCTAGGCTGGCGGCCATCTTGTGCTGTGGCGCTAGGCTGGCAGCCATCTTGTGCTGTGGCACTGGACTGGCGGCCATCTTGTACTGTGGCGCTGGACTGGCGGCCATCTTGTACTGTGGCGCTGGACTGGCGGCCATCTTGTACTGTGGCGCTGGACTGGCGGCCATCTTGTACTGTGGCGCTGGACTGGCGGCCATCTTGTAGTGTGGCGCTGGACTGGCGGCCATCTTGTGCTGTGGCGCTGGACTGGCGGCCATCTTGTACTGTGGCGCTGGACTGGCGGCCATCCTGTACTGTGGCGCTGGGCTGGCGGCCATCTTGTGCTGTGGCGCTGGGCTGGCGGCCATCTTGTGCTGTGACACTGGGCTGGCGGCCATCTTGTGCTGTGGTGCTGGGTTGGCGGCCATGCCGCGCAGCGGCGCTGGGTTGGCGGCCATTTTGTGCAGCAGCACAGGACTGGCGGCCATCTGATAGCACGGCGCTGGCTCGGCCCATCTGCGTTTCCCTTCTCCTCTCGGGACATACTGGGGAAATGGCGGCCCCCAACCAAATCCCGGGTCGACGGGAGCCCACAGTGGAGATCGCTGCCGGACCTCCTCTCGACCGCTTGCTCCGGAGCGACCTCCCCTGGTCCCCCGGAACACCACTAGGCGAGAGCCCTCAAAACCACTTCTCTCCCTTTTGCTGGCTGGGGAGGAAATGGTAGTATACATACTGCTGGATCCAATTGGATGGAGTCCTTCTGTGACGATTGGGTTTTGGAGAAACACAAGGAGAGGGTAGGATCCAAATGCAAGTATGGTTTATTGTAACAAAAGGTTAAATACAAAATAAACAGTCATGAGAGACAAACAAAACCAAAACAAAAGAGGAAACCGGATGAAACGGGAACTCGGAGGAAGCAAGAAGGTAAGGGGAAGTCTCGGGAGACGAGAACAATTCACACATAGGGTAAGGACTCCATACAGATGACAAAGACAGCTATACATAGGGAGACTACTGACAAAGGATTGTCAGCACCTGTGCGATTTAATTGGAGTGCAATTACTGTGAAGACAGAACCAGACTAGAGGAATTAAAGTGCCTATGGTGAAGTGCCTAAGGAGAAGTGAGCTCACTAGGGAACACCCAGGAAAACAGAGACTGACAGCGTGACAGTATGTTTATAAAGACTACTTAAAAATCCTAATATAACTAACGTCTAGTCTGGGCTTAATCTAAACCTTGTCCAGGAAACCTCCAGGAAATGACCCTAGACTTACCTACTTGCCTCCATAATTTTCAACTGTATTTATCTCTATTTTTTGAAAGTTAAATACTAAATACACATTGATTTATGATTATGTAATGTTTAATAATGTAGATGCTAACACATAATTTATTTTGATGATAAATAATGTACTATGGCACATACCTGGCATCGAGGCTGGTGATATGGTTCATGCATCTGTGCCAATGTCCTCCCCACTCGAACCTCTGATGCATGAACTCTTGTGCAGCAAGGTGTCCCGTCATCATTTTACGTCTATAATATGGTCCAGTCTGTACACACCAATGAGTCAAAATTAACCAATAATAGTAACTTAGATACAAGATGATTACAAAAAGGTGAAGCATTTACACTGCGAAGCTCAGTTTCTCTTTTTCCACTGGTAAATATTTTCTCAGACGTTAATGAAATACTATTATGATTTTCAATCAATATTTCATCTAGATATATATTGATTGTGGTAATTGACACAATAAATTCAGAGACATTAAAACTTTCATAAGTTCAGATGTATTTGGGAAAAAAAACTGTAATAAACTACAGGATGCCAACTAAAGTGGCTCACTCATCTAAAGAAGTGAACTATAAACTGAATTAGACTGTAAGCCTGTATCAGTACTGTAGTAAAGAATTAATTACATTTATTTATTAAATAATAAGTGTCATTTTGATTCAGTTCTTACAGTATCGAGTATTGACAGTATAATCACAGAAATGTATAATATGATATCAAAAAATGATATCATTCTATATAATAATAATAATAATAATAATAATAATAATAATAATAATAATAATAATAATAATAAATATATAAGTTCTCTCTTTATAATTGATATTCAATTTATTAACCCAGTTTCACTCAAGAATACAATTAAAGAATTACAATTTCCTGTTTGACTGAGTATTTGTTTCACATCTCTAGTATCTCCTGTAGTGTCCTTCTGAATATTTCTCTTTCTTTAATATATTTTTGGCAGTGACATAGTACATGTTCTGTTGATTCTTCCTCCTGACAACACTCATACAGACCTGTTGGATGTTTTCAATTGAGATGATGTAATGTCTTATTTAGACTTGTGTAACCCAGTCTTAATCTTGATATTATGTTTTCCTCCTTTCCTCCTCATCCTTCCCACTTCCTTCTGGATTGTATAAAGGTGCCTGCCTGTGTTTCCCTTGTTCCATTTATCTTGACATTTGCTGATGATTTCACTTTTAATTATTGTCTTTATTTCTGCTTTGCTAAATAAAATGTTCATTGTATTTTCCTGCTTATTGCTTCCTTTGCTAATGAATCTGCTATTTCATTGCCTTTAACTCCCCTGTGAGCAGGCACCCACAGAAATGTAACCACTATATTCAAGTTGTGAAGTCTGAAAATATATTGAATAAGTTGAATATATTTAATAATACATGCCTAGTCCGAGATGAAAATGATTGTAATGATATTAATGCTGAACTTGAATCTGAGCACAGAATAACTTTGTTTAGTTGAACTTGTTCTACCCAGTGCAGAGCTGTTGTAATTGATAAACTGCCAGTTGATCTGATGTTCTTCTATTGATAGATACTTGTAAAGAGGGAATGGTACATGCATAAGATGTTCTTCCTGTAGGATCTTTGGATCCATCTCTATATATTGATACATAATTCTGATACAATATTTGAATCATATCCTCCACCACCACTGTTAAATTTCCTATCTATGAATATATTACTATTTTCCAGTAGATATAAATCAACAGAACATGCTAAATAACCATGGAGGCATTACTGTTAATGGGACTGTAAGAATGCATGTTTCCTGATCTAATCCCATTTTTCTTGCTATATCCACTCTCTGACTTCATCATAATTCTGAAACATGTTGACCTCAATGAGCTTCCTGTCATCTGATCCTTACTGGAAACGGAGAAAATACATGTTTTTTTTACATAACAATGGGGGAACCTCTATTTAAATCTCATCTAAAAATTATTATTTAAATCTCCAAGTAAAGATTAATAGCTCACGGCGCAGCACCGGGTGAAGTAACCGTGCTTTTAATATATTATAATGTTCCAAATATGATTGTTTGCTTTCTGCTTTAACGCTGGATTTTGTTACCATTTTTATTTTACTGAAACTTGTCTTAATATCTTTTTTGCATGAACTTTAACTTTGAAATTTTTTAACTGTTGCCCTGCCTCTTAATTCTCAAACCTCTTACTTTTAATTACTTTCTGTAGGATTGTGCTGGGAAAACACGAAGGAACATTTTGCTTTGCGAGTTACCCATCGCGTGTTGGTAGGTGCCAGTGATGCGCGGGTTGATCAGCGGTCATGAGTCATCCAAAAATATTTTTAATGATATTTGGGTCGCGGTCGGACGGGTCGTTTGAAATAAAGATGCCAATTAAACCTTTGTAATTTATATAGTACTACACACAATTTTGAAATACATTGGCCTACACATTATTATGGGACAAAGGGTAAAATTGCTGTACAGTACAATGTAAAGTGGCACCGGTGCCCAGCAAACACAGAACGTTGTGAGGATGTCGCCAGTTCGTTGTCATTTGGTCATCACGACATTATTGTGACATTGTGAGGACGTCGTGGCAAAGTTCAATTTTTTTTAAAAATCTTATTTATATGTCCTCACAAGACGTCACTAGTAAATACCATTGGGGACGTTGTAGCGACGTGGTCAGTTGGTCTTAATATTATTGAACTACATGTATTATTATTATTAAAATACCATTTGAACAGCCTATTTATTTGGGAAATATACAAAAAATTCATCAAGCATGTTAATTGTAGAGTCACACTAAAGGCATCAAGGGCTATTTGACCAAGAAGGAGAGTGATGGGGTGCTGCGCCAGATGACCTGGCCTCCACACCCAATCTAGATGGTTTAGGGGTGAGCTGGACGGCAGACAGAAGGCAAAAGAGCCAACAAGTGCTAAGCATCTCTCAGGGAACTCCTTCAAGACTGTTGGAAGACCATTTCAGGTGACTACCTCTTGAAGCTCATCAAGAGAATGCCAAGAGTGTGCAAAGCAGTAAGCAAAGCTAAAAGTGGCTAGTTTGAAGAACCTACAATATGACATATTTTCAGTTGTTTCACACTTTTTTGTTATGTATATAATTCCATATATAATTCCACATGTGTTAATTCATAGTTTTGATGCCTTCAGTGTGAATCTACAATTTTCATAGTCATGAAAATAAAGAAAACTCTTTGAATGAGACGGTGTGTGTAAACTTTTGGTCTGTATATATATATATATATATATATATATATATATATATATATATATATATATATATATATATATTTATATATATACATATATTATATATATATATGAATGGCTGCCGCTCAAGCTTGATGGTGCTCATGCTAGCCATGTTGTGAACTTGAATATAAACCGCTGTATAAAGTTTAACGTTAATTAGACCGAGGCTGCCAAAATCATGTTCAGTGTATGTGGGATTAATAATTCCCCCCTTTCTCACTCAAGTGGCAGGCCTGTAAATTGTCATCTGCTCATTACTGATACTTTTGTTTCATAGAAAGTAAACACATTTTTCACTTTTTTAGGGCCTGACTGCCACCAGTTGAGTCAATGATTCAGTGAGTTCCTTATAAGGAAATATATTCGTTACCACCTAGTAGTTTAAATGTATTATTTATTGCTTTAAAATTAAAACATATATTTATCATCAGGGGAAAAGACAGTCTGGGCAGCAGCAACAAGACAACTATTACAAGTAGAGATGGGTTTCAAGAACTGGTACTAATTTGGTTCCTGACTTGTTCGGTACTGAAAACATTTATATAAGCTACAGGATCAATAGTTCTGCAATTAGTATTCTTGTAACATTGATTCATTACCCTTTAGACACAACCACATATCATCCAAATCATCTTTGAGAATGCACACATTCTCAAAGAACTTACATTCTGGTGATTACTTCCTTCCCTCACTGCTGTCAGTTCCCTTCAGTCATTCCCAGACCTCCTTGTTTTTAATCTTTCCCTCAAATCTACAGAAACAAACAAATCATTTTTTAGACAATTTGGATAAGTCACGAATTGCAATAGTTATATAACTATAATCACAATACTCAATTATATGGTACGTCGCTGCGACCAATCTGGTACTTTATAGCGACGTTCCACTATAATGTCGCCATGATGGATATGGGAATCACAAAGTTACGTTGCTGGAACGTTATTTGGGACGTTGCTGTGACGAATATGGTCTGGTCCAGTTACGTCGTATGTATTGTACTGTATTTTCAATGCCTCAACAAATTCTAACTGAACCTTTGATCTCACATGGACTACTTTGATGATGTTTTTCTTACCTTTCTGGACATGGACAGTAGACCGTACACACAGTTTCAATGGAGGGACTGAGAGCTCTCGGACTAAATCTAAAATATCTTAAACTGTGTTCCCGAAGATGAACGGAGGTCTTATGGGTTTGGAACGACATGAGGGGGAGTTATTAAAGACATAATTTTAATTTTTGGCTGAACTATACCTTTAATTGTTACTAGAATCTAATGAATGAGCGCTAGTATCTAAAACATACATACTAGTACCCAATGAATAACTACTAGTACATAAAAATGAAGTACTAGTCTACAAGTCACTAGTGGAATACATAATAGTCAAAACTGAATAGTTGATATCTCAATGACAGATCCCCATTGAAGTCAATAGCAAACAAATTTAATTTGTTACTAGTAAGAATATAAAAATTACCAGTCACTATTGAATTAAGTACTGGTATCTAATGAATAAGTACTAGTATCCAATAAATAAGAACTAGTATTTAATCAATAAGTACTAATATTCAATCAATAAGTACTAGTATCTAATTAATCAATACTTGTACCTAATAAAAGGTACTAGTATGTAATGAATAAGTACTAGTACCTAATAAAAAAGCACTAGTACCTAAAAAAATAAGTACTAGTAGTTAATGAACAAGTACTAGTACTTCATGGAAAAGATACTAGTATCTAAAAAATAAGTACTAGTAACATGATAAAAGATACTAGTATGGCTTATAGATTAAAAGTTACAACAGCTTTCCATAGGGCGTCGGAAAAAAAACGTGTGCGTCATCCCTTTGGACTTCAATCTTTGAAACAGCACGGACATTTATTCATCTTTGTGCTATCTGTCCTAAGTGGTTGTCTGGGACTGGTTTCATGGGCAAGAGCCCTTTTCAAGACCTGGGACCACTGTCAAGCTTTAGACACGAACATACAGAGGATTTGTGAGTACCATTTGACTTAGGTCTGTTGATGTTGAATCTTTTGGAGAAAAGTGCACCAACGATTTGAGGCTTTCACATGTAACATTACTGTTTCAGAGACTGAGTTTGAGGTTTTCACTTACATTATCGCAGTACTTAGTGTTTGATATCTGTTTTGACTCATTTAAATGAAAGGAGGTAGACAGTGAACATTTGTAACAAGTGAACTGATTATTAATTTCATTAATTTAATGATTCTGTTTCTGGGAAACAAGTTCAGTTAAGAGTCATTTGGGTACAAACGAGTAATGCTGCATTCCAGGTAACACATATCTCGTGTTTTTCCAACCTTTTACCCGTGAAAGTGCACCAGAACTGCAGTCAAACCCATAACTTCTAGTGACGGGTCATTCTTGAACGATTCGTTCATTGTGAATGAATCTTTAATGTGACTCGGGAAGAACGAGTCGTCTCGGGCAGTGATTCATTCAGTCGAGTATGTGCATAATACACAGATTTATACGCGTTACCAATGCAGTCTGAGCTGGAAAGAGAATTGATTAGTTTATTATTATTATTATTATTAATATTATTATTATTAATGCCAAGGTACCAAATTTGAAAGTACAGAGAATGTCAATATTGCATTCAAAGAGGTGACAATACTTGCAAAGCACCATGTACAGACATATAGTTACATGATGAAAGTCACAAAAAAAACACAGTTTTCCTACTGGGATTTCAAATGGATCTGAAGATAAAGATAAAGTGCTGGATGATCTAATGAGTCTCTTAAAAGCATAACAGCTCCTTTAGGAATAGCATCCATGGTGATGGAGAATTCTTTGGGAGTTGCTAGAAAATTACATTTACATCTATACACTGTATAAATGAACAAAATTACTCGAAAAAATATTTATTTCTTTCGCTGAACGAGACTCAAAGGTCCGAGTTGGTAAAATGATCTGAACTTCCCATCACTCAGACGCACACGGTTTTGTTGTGGTACACAGTGAGAAATAGACTTTAAGACGATATAAAGCTGCAATAAAATGTATAATTTAGCTACAATTCTTTGCGCTCAGGCAGTTTGGCGTGACTTGACTGGAACGATACAAAATCATGAGTCGTGATTTGAAATTGTGATTTATGGGCTCACAAACCTGCCTGGAAAGCAGCATGAGATTAATAGTGTTTCATACGAGTTAATTGAAGGGAATGGTTTGACTTCATACTAGTCAGTTTAAGAGTCATTTCTGTTTCCCAGTGAGTACCAATTGTTTTGGAGTAAGAATGATTCACTGAATTTGAGGTAACAGACATTTCATTAATTGATTCAGTTATATTTGGTTATTTTATTTTATTTGAACTCTCAGAGTACACCTGTGAAGGGAATAAATTAATGGGTTATAACTTTGAATATTAAAGAATTAACTCAAATTCTAAGAGAAGATTTTAAACACTTTATTGTTTGTTTTGGACACTTAAGACTCATGAAAATGAAACTATTATCTGAGGTCTGAGATGATTCATAACTGACAATAGGAGATAAAGTCTGTAAATCATCAGTTACACGTTTACTTTCATTTTAACACAGAGCTTGTCTGAATTAGTTTTGCTGTTTGTGAATAATCTGATTCTGTGTAAATAATGTCAGGATGAAAGAGTTTATCCTGTGTCTGCAGGTCACTGCTGTTGAGACAGAGGTGGATTTGAGAAAATGAACTGAGATGATTCATAACTGACTCTGTGATCAACATCTGGATCTGCTTTTAGATGAAACCATGGCCTCCAGAATGAATCTCTATGAAGAACATGACACACAGATAAAGACAGTCAAGAGGTGAGAAAACCTGAAATGTCACACATTTTTTAAAGGGGTCATCGGATGTCCATTTTGATATGCTTCTTCAGGGTCTTAATGAAATGTCTATAACATACTTTGGTTAAAATTTCTCAATGCTAGTGTAAAACAACACCCTTTTTACCACCAAAAACAGCTCTTTTAAGAGCATAGACTATAAAAAAGATGGGAGACAGACCTTTAATCACTTCCAATGAAGAAAAGTGAAGCCGTCACTGTCCCAATAGGGTGCGGCCATATTGTGTTAATTTGGGACCAAAGTCTGAGCTAGGGCTGGGTGATATAGCCTAAAAAAAACCCTACTTAAAATCAATATTCAAATGACAAAGAAGTTGTTCAAAACAAGTTTAAGCTTTATTTTGTTTTGGTTTTATTTTCTGGGATTTGATCTGGATTTCCCCCTTGGGGTTAAAGTGCAATCAGAAACAACAAGTAAAAAGACACGATAGCAGGCCCTGCCATTATAAACCTTGAAAACATTACATAACATAAAATCTTACATAACATACTTATCATACTGGATACAGCTTGTAAATGTTTGTAAGTCTGTCAGAGGTCTTCACTAGAAAACTTTTTTTTTTTTCATGGGAGCCGCACTGATAGGGCAGAGTTAATCAGAGAGCCACTTTTACCACAAATTATCAAAAGATATATCTAGTCATAAATAACATGTCTTTTTATCGATCTGTCATCCCGGATATGTATAGCAATGTAATACAAAAGGCTATTATTCTTTATCATTTACGAGTCAACTTTATAACTGAGACAAGAGAAGTATTACCTTAATGCTGCAAAGACCTTAAAGGTTTTTATTTTTATTTTTTATTACTAGCCCATCATGCATCTAACCATCCAAGTGCACACTCGTCGTTAAGAGCTGTTAAGATTAAAACTGCCAACTCCGCAGTGAGTCAGTATCATGGACATTTGACAGAGCAAGTATATATATATTTTCTAGTTTATATTTCCATTTTGTAATGCTGCTGGTTTAGGATATTTATTTATTTAAATATAAACTATTTGTAAATAGAACAGACACTCCTAACTGTGTCTACACCGGATGCGAGAGATGTGGTGCGCTGCACTAAAAGTCTGTCTAAACATGACACCACAATACAGTTGTAAATCATCTGAACGTAGTGTCAGTTCATTTCGTCATGAATAGAACGAGGCATCAGTTTACGGATGGGGATCATATCACATCACGCTGCATCCAGTGTAGACAACATCACTGGCTTCTATATTGTCTTTTGGATGGCGCCACTCGTGTCCGGTGTAGACATGGGGTGAATTTATTAATGGGTTATGTTATAGCCCTGCTAGTTTTTATGAAATCTCTGTATTGACTACATTATCATATCATCATATTATTTACTGCCATGCGAGCCACAAAAGTAAAGCTTGGCGAGCCGTGCAAGGAGTAACACTGCTGTAGGTTGATTTTTGGCGGGTGTGCTTGTGCTGGCGCTGTCTTCTTCATTTCGTAGGGCAAAACATCTCTCTCACTCGGCAGCATGTCTCTATGGCAAACGCGGTTTCCATTCAGAACTACAGGAGCCCTGAGTGGAGCGTTGGCGCAGTAGAGAGTGAAGTGGAAGCATGTCCCACTCACACTCGATCACAAGCACACACCCCTGACCCTTTTTTAAATTAGCCTGACTGCTCCAATTTTCTTCTGCTGATTGCCATTTAAGTGGCTTGTGTTAAAATAAGGTACAGTAAATGCAACTCCAATCTCTTCTTGAAGATCCTGAAAAGGTCAGTTTGTGCTTTAGTTCAATCAGAGAAGCTGTCAGTCTCAGCTTCAGCTCATCATAACATCACACTCCTGTATTTATAGCATCACTTAACTAACTAAAACCAGACTTATTAAAAAAACAAACACTTAACTTACATAAAATCTACATCAAATGACAAAAATCATCTTTGAAAACAAAATATATGAAGTGAAATTTAATTATTTAGTTTGTCTCACCATTAGATTACATGTAGAGGGCAGGGTTTACAGTGGCATGGGAAAGTTTGGGAACCCCTTGCAGAAACTGTGAAAAGTGAATAATTTTAACAAAATAAGAGAGATCATACTAAATGCATGTAATTTTTTATTTAGTACTGTCCTGATTAAGATATTGTACATAAAAGATGTTTACATTTAGTCCACAAGACAAAAAAGTGCTGAAATTATTAAAATAACCCAATTGAAAAGTTTGGGAACCCTTGGTTCTTAATACTGTGTTCTGTTACCTGATGATCCTCGACTGTCTTTCTGTTTTGTGATGGTTGTGCTTGAGTCCCTTGTTTGTTCTGAACAGTTAAACTGAGAACTGTTCTTTTTAAGGTCCTGCAGATTCTTCAGTTCTCCAGCATATTTGAACCCTTTCCAGCAGTGACTTTATGATTTTGAGATGCATCTTTTCACACTGAGGACAATCGAGGCACTCAAACACAACTATTAAAAAAGGTTCAAACGTTCACTGATGCTCCAGAAGGAAACAAGATGCATTAAGAGTTGGGGGGTGAAAACTTTCTTATTTTGTTGAAATATATATATTTTTCTATTTAGTTCTGCTCTTCGTAAGAAGATGCTTGTATGTTTTCCGTAACACAAATTAAGTACAATTTACCTTGATCTTCAAATTCAAAAAGTTTTCACCCCCCAGCTCGCAATGCATTTAGTTCATTCTGGAGCATAAATAAATAAAATAAATGCACACTACAATATCATTTTCATTTATAGTCTGATTCAGCGTTTTGAATCAGATTTATCTGAACACATGGATGTGTCTGTGAGGAAAAACCGAGCGATGGATGTTTCAGATCTCTGCAGAGAGGAAGACTCTTCTGTTGAGTCCAGGTGAGATATTATGAGTCTCATATTTACTGTAGCTGTGGTGTGTTATGGATATTGTCACCAGCTGTCTCTGTTGCTGCTGGACGTGTCTGTGTCTTTATCTATATGTGTGTATTGGTCCATTTTATTCTATAATATATGAATGAAAAGAGCACATGGGGCAGATTCCTTTTATTCATAGAAAAATATACTTTACTTTTTTAACTCTCAAGTCACAATAGACTCCTCAAGTGAAAGATGAACATTAAAGGGAGATTGAAACAGTGAATGTGTTTCTGTCAGAGCAGAGTGAGATTTACAGAAACAGTTTGTATTTCTGTTATATTTCAGTCTGTGTCAGAATGAATCTCCTGAACCCAGCTGTGTATCCATCAAGAGTGACTGGTCAATGGATCAAATAATTGAGTTCAGCTCGGGAGACACATCTGCTGATCTGAGGTGCTGTTTAGTTTACTTTATCAGAAATATTTATGATATTCATTAATTTACCAATGTGTTTTAAATACATTATTACTAAAATAGTCAATATTTCTGTAACTACAGTCAAAAACATAAAGGACCGCAATCACATACAGCAAAGAAGAAATTAGACTCGATTTTCAAGGTTGGTTTTGTGCGTGTGTGTGTGTGTGTGTGTGTGTGTGTGTGTGTGTCAGCACAATAATCCTCTGGTAAAAAGTGTTAAGAAATGGTGAAATCTGTGAAATCCTCTCTGTAAGAGTCATATTTACTTTCCTCCACACACGTAAGATAAGTTGTATTCCACTATAAAGCAGATCAATGTCCACTAAAGTAGAGAAGATGAATCCATATGTAACCTGACTGCTGCACAAAGATGAACATCAATCTAACAAACAGCCAATCCAGTCAAACTCTCTCTTTTAACCTCAGTAACTGTAGACGCTGATGTTTGAGCATACAGTGAAGTTATTAGCAGGTCTGATATAATTCAGTGATGTTTATTAATATTCATGCTTTAACTCTTGTGTATTGATCCTTTGGTTCACCTTCTCTGTGACTGAATGCAGGTTTATTGTTTGAATATTTACTATGATTTCAGGAGCTTGAGCACAAAATCATCTCTGAGTTAAAAAGCTTTAAGAGACTACTGAGTCCAAATTACCCAGAATGCTCTGAAAGAGACCGTTATGATGATGAGGGTCGTAACAGAGTCAGAGAGGGTCTTCTGAAGATCACACTGCTCCTCCTGAGGAAGATGAACCAGACAGACCTCGCTGACACACTACAGACCAGTAAGAGCTCTGGATCAGCAGATTATAGCCTGTGTTTTTATTATCAACCTTCTGTCTTCAGTCACTAATGTTCCTGAATGTCACGACACAATCTAATATCGAACATATCAAACCTAAAAATACATTTCTAATATATTGCTCTGTCAATAACAACAATTATTTCCTTTGCTCAGAACTGATGCCTGTGTATCAACAAAAACTGAGATCCAGACTACAGGATAAATATCAGAGACTCAGTGAAGGACTGTCCAATCATGGAGACTCAACACGTCTGAATGAGATCTACACAGAGCTCTACATCACAGAGGGAGGCAGTGGAGAGGTCAATAATGAACATGAGGTGAGACAGATTGAGACAGTGTCCAGGAGACCAGAGACACAGGAGACACCAATCAACTGCAATGACATATTTAAACCCTCACCTGGACAAGACAAACCCATCAGAACTGTGCTGACTAAAGGAGTCGCTGGAATTGGAAAAACAGTCTCTGTGCAGAAGTTCATTCTGGACTGGACTGAAGGAAAAGCCAATCAGGACGTTCATTTCATATTTCCACTTCCTTTTAGGGAGATGAACTTGATACAGAAACATCTTAGTCTTGTGGATCTTCTGAACCACCTTCACACAGAAACCAAAGAATTAAAGTCAGCAGATTATGAGGACTACAAAGTCATGTTCATATTTGATGGTCTGGATGAGTGTCGACTGCGTCTAGATTTCCAAAACAGTCGGAGCTTGTCTGATGTGACAGAATCAGCTTCAGTGGATGTGCTGCTGACCAACCTAATCAAGGGGAACCTACTTCCTTCTGCTCTCCTCTGGATCACCTCTCGACCAGCAGCAGCCAATCAGATCCCTCCTGAGTGTGTCCACCAGGTCACAGAGGTACGAGGATTCAACGACCCTCAGAAGGAGGAATATTTCAGGAAGAGAATAAATGATCCGAGTCTGGCTGATAGAATCGTCACACACATCCGATCATCAAGAAGTCTGTTCATCATGTGTCACATCCCAGTCTTCTGCTGGATTTCAGCCGCTGTTCTGGAGAGGATGATGGGTAAAGCAGAGAGTGCAGAGATCCCCAAGACTCTAACACAGATGTTCACACACTTCCTGATCTTTCAGACCAAACTGAAGACACAGAAGTATGATGGGAAATATGAAATCGATCCTGATCGGGCTAGAAAGACTATTCTGTCTCTAGGAAAACTGGCTTTTGAACAGCTGGAAAAAGGGAACCTGATCTTCTACGAGGAGGACCTGAAAGAGAGCGGCATTGATGTCAGAGAAGTGTCCGTGTACTCAGGAGTTTGTACCCAGATCTTCAGAGAGGAGTCTGGACTGAAGCTGGGGAAGGTGTTCAGCTTTGTTCATCTGAGTATTCAGGAGTTTCTTGCTGCTTTATTCAAGCTGCTGTCCTTTTCTGAACAAAACACAGGACTGAAGAATTTGTTCAGGTCACCAATGATCAGTTTACTGAAGAGAGAAGTGGACAAGGCCTTACAGAGTGAGAACGGACACTGGGATCTTTTCCTCCGGTTCCTTCTCGGTCTATCTCTAGAGTCTAATCAGACTCTCTTACAAGGCGTCCTGAGAAAGACAGTAAGCAGCTCTGATATCAATCAGGAAACAGCTGCATACATCAAACAGAAGATCAGGGAGAATCCCTCTCCAGAGAAATCCATCAATCTGTTCCACTGTCTGAATGAACTGAATGATCGTTCACTAGAGCAGGAAGTACAAACATACCTGAACAGAGCAGATAATTACAGTCGTCTCTCTGGAGTCTCTCTGTCTGCTGCTCAGTGGTCGGCTCTGGTGTTTGTGTTGTTGAACTCAGAAGAAGATCTGGATGAGTTTGATCTGTGGAAATATGATCAATCAGAAGAATGTCTTCTGAGGCTGCTGCCAGTGATCAAAGCATCTAGAAAGATTAAGTGAGTATTTTACAGTGTCTTTGTTTTATTTACTTTATTTTATACAGTAAGCCTGTGTTTCTCTACACTGTTTCTGTATATTTTGAGGTCTTTCTTATTTGACTCACTCAGATAACATCACAAATCGCTCTACTAATGATCTGATGAGTTGAATCAAGTGTGTTTGATAAGAGACATTCATCCAAACTCTGCAAAGTTGAGGTGTCTTCAGGAACAGGGTTGTGTCTCTGATTTTACAAATATTGTATAAGGCTTTGGATAAGGCTAGATAAGGCTAGCTTGTATAGTTTCATGAACAGTGATGGTCAGTTACGGAGTATCTTTACTTCGTTACTGTACTTAAGTCCATTTTTCAAGTATCTGTTCTTTCCTGGAGTAGTTTTATTTTGAGTAACTTGGACTCGATCATGATTCTAGACTCTCTCTCCTCCTGCACAGGGTCATGCAGCTGCGAGACTCTGATCAGAGTGTGATCGCTTCTGTGTCCTGCAGTCTGGATAGGCTATTAGTTAATGTGCATAGATTTTTTAAGTTTAATTACAGAGATAGATTTAGTACAATTTAAATTGCTTGCAATATCAATTGCATGTTGTCAAAAAAAGGCAGGATTTTCTGTTATTTATACTATACAGTCAGTGGTTAAACTGGCTTTTGTAGGGAAGGGGAGCCCTTATTTACGTCATCATTAAAGATTAGCCATAAAATGACTTGTGTTTTACACCAAAGGGGGTATTTTTACAGGTTTATGTGTTAGGTAAGGTTTAGTAGTTATTCAAACAAAGATAAATACTTTACAATTTATTTTTAATTTTTTTTTACCTTCAATGTTAACAAGCAGGCAACGGATTTTCACCCTCGGAAAATGTATGAAATTGAATATGTTTGAAAATATTGGTTTGCAAATATGTTAACATCTTTTTAAACAAGACATTTATGTTGATTTAAGAGATTCAGGGCCAATATCTTTGTCAGTTTATGTTATATTTTATTTAAATCACACCGACATGGGAGGTAATTACTCAACTCAATGCATTATGAAACAAGCCGAACAACACTTGTTCAGACGTGTGACGTGTGCAGACATAACAGCTTACACTTTAAATAAATCACATTTACTTATTCACATACTACAATTCATGCATTCATCAGCCTCCATATAGGAGTAAATGCAGGCTCCTCTGGTTTATGCTGTCTTTGTCTACAGACAGCACGGTCTGCTGACCTCCTTGTCATCACACACTTCCTAACAAACTGAGTTGGGTTACACATCTCTAGTGGTGGACCCACTAACTTTACCAACATCAAAGAGGACACATTGACAATCTTCAGCTGATTTCTCAGTGGTGTAACAATAATATTCATCTCTGAAAATCCCCTTTCACATTCAGCTATGCTCACAGTCAGTGTATCTACTGTGTGTTTTAATTTCAGAAGACCCTCTTTAATTGCCATGTTTGGGTTTTCCTTGTAGTCCCTGAAACCTTGTTTGACACTACAGTAGTTCATTGCCAGACTATCACACAGCTGCCTCAATTCTTGTTCTCCATACAGCTGTGGCACTGGAGAGGGCCAGGTGTCAGGTGACAACACATTTATTTGATCAAAAAGCTCTGGGGCCATCCTGGACTGCATGCTACAACTGAGTGCATGAACAAAACTTTTCCTGATTGATTTTTATGATTAAACCACGTTAAGCTCTTTCCTAACAACAGGCTCTAATGAAGCAGACATGTGTAATGTCAGATAACATTGTAACAACGTCGAATTGTAAGACGCGTCAGGCTGTTCGGTCACTGAGAGACGACCTTCTGACTAATGTTTGTGTAATGCTAGATAGGCCTATATATAACCACCATTTAGCATTTCATGTTTTGAGGTTTATTTTGAATTAGTCAGATGTTAGATAATTACCGCATTTTCCAGACTATAAGTCGCACTTTTTTTCATAATGGTCCTGCGACTTATTTATCAAAATTAATTTGACATGAACCAAGAGAAATGAACTAAGAGACCTGAACCAAGAGAAAACATTACCGTCTACAGCCGCCAGAGGGCGCTCTATGCTGCTCAGTGCTCCTGTAGTCTACACTGAAGACAGAGAGCACCCTCTCGCGGCTGTAGACGGTAATGTTTTCTCTTGGTTCTTGGATCTAAGTAAATGCGACTTATAGTCCAGTGCGACTTATAGTCCGAAAAATACGGTATATACTTTTCAAATATTTTATTTTTAAATATCAAATTGGTGTAAAAAAAAATACACCAAATTTTTGTAACTAATCGGAATTGTATTAGGTTTAGTAACAACAATTTATATTGTTTACATGGTGCAATTTCTGATAAGCTACTTTTTTATTGCTTGACACAAATATTATGATTTCAATTCAGTTCAGTGCTTGTGATTTGATTCAATATTGACTCATTTGGATAAATATTAGGTAGGCTACACAAGATAGGCATTCATTTTTCAAAAAAAGACATTTAATGCATTTTTTTATTTATTATAACAACAACTGTATTTAACATTGTTCATTAACTAGAGATCATCCGTTCACGTGCCACTATAGGGATCTGTCACGTCACGTCTACAAACACCAAAACGGTCTTTATTACTTGAATTTCTAAATAAAACTGACAGAATCTGAGAGATGAGATTATTTTTATAACACAAGTATCCTGCCTTGTCTTGTCTGTCGGTCTCTGAGTCCTCTTCTCTTTGTGATTTTACTGTGCGTGAGAAAATTGATGTGTGGCGTCACGTGAGAGTTGGCAGCTATGGCCTTAGCAGACAAATCAAATGAAAAACTAAACCGTGCGAGCGAGGCTACATTAGTCACATTAGAAAATGAAGTTGTAGGTTGTGTTTGAATAATTACGTATCTTATTTATCTGAGGTAAATTAAACCAAATACTCACGTATGCTGGATAAAGAATTAGACAGCACACTGAGCCCATCATTATGACGTCTGATAAATCATGTAGTCTGGGTGTCTCTGTGTAGTCTTGATAATTATCCAGTCTCATATGCCATGTATTTACCAGGAGATGAAAAATAATTCAAGTGGAATAACAATATTTGGTGCTGAAGCAGGCGGAGCTGAGCTCAATTTAACCTATTTTTATTATTATATTATTATAATTATATTTTCATTAAAATGTTGTTCCTAACTTCAGGCCTTATTCTCATGTCAGATATAAATGTAATGTTCTGCAAAACAACAAACTTTAAAACCCTTTTTTCTTCCTGGTGAAGATCAGATGGTCAGATCTGTTTTCTCTCAGGTTCATCTCAGTGTGAGCTTCACAGTGAACATTACTACATCTCTCTCGTCAACGACTCCATATCAACAGCACAAATATATCTAGGTTTCATGTCCACCTACACGTGGAGATCAAATATTAACCATTATCTATCCTGAAACATTAAATGGTAAAATCAAGCCAAATTCTTTAGATATGTATAAAGAAAAAGGTGCTGGTTTCTCATTTTTCTTCTTTCAGTATTAAATTAGGAAAACAAATGATCACAATGTACTCGGTCTGTACAGCTCCACTATCAGCAGACTGGATACAAATAAAATACTAAATCTTCTTCAGTAGTTAATGTTAAGACTCCAGTAGTTTGGGAATATTTATGGGAATATTTGATTCCTGTTTGTTGAGTTAAATCTGAAATAATTTCAGTTTGAGTCTGAAGTCTATTAAAATGGGACTTGACTCTGAGTCACTCTCTGTGTCTGGTTTAATAATTGATATCTATAAATATATATTACATCTGTGTTTTTCATCAGTTATATTGGACACAAGTCAAGCTCTAATAACTCATTTTAAATCTTCTGTATATTCTCTGCAGTCTCTCCGGCTGTCGTATTACACAGAAAGGCTGGTCTTCTCTGATTTCAGCTCTGAGATCAAGCCCCTCACACCTGACAGAACTGAATCTGAGCCGTAATACACCAGGAGACTCAGGAGTGAAGCTGCTCTCTGCTCTACTGGAGGATCCACACTGTAAACTGAAGAAACTAGAGTGAGTCTCATCACATCTCAGTAACTGTAAGGTTTGGAGTAAAAAGTAAAAACTCATATGTGTTTTCTTTAGAAGTGGTTTTGTTTGCTGCCCTCTCACCCTCAGTTCAGACACTTTAAACTCTCAAGCATCCTTATGAAAGAAAAAAAATAAAATAATAATATATATAATAGTTTTCTTAATCAGATGAATGGGAAAATAACACAGTGAGGTTTTTATTTTTAATTTTGTCAAATAAAAACAGTCACTCACACCAAGAACTGAATGAGCCAAAGACTGAGCTTTTTTGTGCCTCTCAGCCACTGATTACACACACACACACTCACACACTCTCTCTCTCTCTCTCTCTCACACACACACACACACACACACTCTCTCTCTCTCTCTCTCTCACACACACACACACACACACGTCATACATCGTACATCTATTATTGGGGCGAATCTTCATGATCCGATCCATTTCCGATTCTGGGAGTCATGATTCAATTCCAAAACTATTCTTGATCTACATTTTTCCCCAAATAATTATTCTGCTGGGCAAATACATATTTACAACTTTACATCTTAAACAAAGTTGCAGTTATATGTTTTTTGTTTATAGTTGTACTCTCTGTATGTCAGTACTGCCTTATTAAAAACAGGAGTGTGAATCTTCACTGGTTTCACAATTCAGTTCAATTACGATTATCATTATCAACTCAATATCACGATGCGTCACATTCTCAGTTTTCAATATTACTGCACATGGCTACATTTTCATAAACATTTTATATCAAATTTATTTGGCTCAAAATTAACTTTTTTAATAATTACTTATTTAAAATAAGTGTTCAAGTGTCCGAAAGTGTACAGATAATAGTTGAGGATTTTTTTTCTCAGCATTATTGCCGTTTGATTATTACTGATGAGATCATAGAAAGTGGCCACTTTAACCGGCTGCATTCACGCACAGATCTATTTCAATATCAGATGTTTTGTCCTGCTCTGGAAACATAACTGACTGTGTGTACTTCAATTTCATATAAAAGTATTTGAAAATGCAAGTGTATTTAACCGCAGCAGAAACTGAGCTTCAGGACAACAAACACAAAGTGCACGTGAAAGTCTGCATCTAATAGTACTGCATTCCCAATGACATAAATGAAAGCATATCTAAAGTAAAACACGGCGGGTGAAAGCACAGACTGTTAAGCGATGTGCTCGTGTCTCACAGCAGACATTCTGTGCAATGAAGCCCACAGCATCTCTAGCGCACACACGTGCCATATGCAGGAAAATAAACAAGCTCAGAATCGATTCTGAATCGTTGAAGAAAGAATCGTGATTCATCAGAGAATCAATTTTTTTCTCCCACCCCTAACACACACCCACACACACACACACACACACACACACACATGTTTGTTTTTGTGAAAAGTGGGGACATCCCATAGGCGTAATGGTTTTTATAATGTAGAAACTGTATTTTCTATCGCCCTTCACCAACCCTACCCCTAACCCTAACCCTCACAGGAAACTTTGTGCATTTTTTCTTTCTCAAAAAAACTCATTCTGTATGATTTATAAGCGTTTTGAAAAATGGGGACATGGGTTATGTCCTCATAAGTCACCCTCTCCTTGTAATACCTGTGTCATACCCATGTCATTATACAGAGTTGTGTCCTGATATGTCACAAAAACATGCCCACACTGTCTCTCACACACACACAAACACTCACTCACTCACTCACTCACACACTCACTCACTCTCTCTCACTCTCTCTCTCTCTCTCTCTCTCACACACACACACACACACACACACACTCTCTCAATTCATATTGCTTTATCAGTATGACATACATAGGTACATATTGCCAAAGCATTGTACATAGCAGAATACAAACAAACTAAACAAAAATACATATATATCCATAAGAAAAAATAAAAATACATGTAATATACATCCATATACATTTCTATAAACATTGATGGTACTACTAATGTAGATGTGTTCACTCTTTTCCTCTTAGTTTGTGGCATTTGTAAATATAATGTGCTACCACAGAGGAAGCAGGTCCTTCACCGAGTCATATTTTTAATTTGTCATGTTCATGGAGTGACTGGAACTCAGGGGTGTTCTGCTGTATTTGACTGTACAGTGAGTCTCTCAGAGATGTGTATTTGTCACAGTCTCAACTGATCCTGATCTACACTCGTTACAGACTCGCTCTTCTTCAGGTAACCAGCTCTTTCTGTGTCGTCCTCTCTCTATGGCCAGCTGGTGGTCACTCAGTCTGTACTTGGTCAGTAACTGTCTGTGTGTTATATTCCTGACTGAGAGCAGATAGTCAGTCATACTGTACTCTCTGTTGAGTTTCAGATAACACTGGAGGCGACTTTGGTCTTTGGTTTGTTCTTTCCAATACTGTATGTATGCCTCCTTCTCTTCATTCATAATTTCTTTGATTCTTCCATGTTTTTCAGGATTGGTGATATCGAGTGCTTTGTTTGTCAGCTCTGAAACCATTACACAAAAATGACTTTTTTGAGCACTCTTTGTTTTGTGTTTTTAGTGCTTTATAATGAAGAGAATCTTCCGAACTAGAGTTTAAGTGGATCCAGAACTTTAAAACTCTTATTTTAATGATGAGGTTTAGGGGGAGACAGGCGTTATTAGGAGTGTTTCTGTGCACGTGAAGGATGCTTCTGCAGAACTCCACATGCAGAGCTTCTAAAGGGTGTTTGTTCCAGTCTTTATGGCTGGAGTTACTCGCTGGGCCCCAGATCTCGCTTCCATACAGGGCAATGGGCAGAATCACACTATCAAAGATCTTTGTCCAGATTCTGATGGGGATGTTTATTTTGAAACAATTTGAAATTTCCAGTGGGAGTTAAAACCAGACCAAGATAGGTATAGTGTAAAGTATGTTGAAATGTGGTGTTGTTTAAAGTAAATAAATGTTTATGTTCTAGATTTCTGTTTTTTTTTTTTCTGAAATATCATAATTTTAGTTTTTGGGATGTTGACGTCTAAGGACCAATCATGGCAGCATTTAGTTAAAATGTCAAGGTTGTTCTGGAGACCTTCTGGTGTTTTAGACAGAATTAGTAAGTCATCTGCATACAGTAAGTATTTGACCTCTGTGTGGTATAATTGTAGTCCTGGACTGTTTGACTGGTCCAGTAGATCTGCCAGTTCATTGATATATATGTTAAATAAGGTCAGGCTGAGGCAGCAGCCCTGTCTCACTCCTCGCTGTTGAGGAAAATACTCTGTCCTTTGCTGCCCAATTTTTACTGCACATTTATTTTGGTTATACATGTTTTTAATTAAGTCATATATTTTACCCCCTATGCCACTTTGAATGATTTTATAAAACAGTCCGTTATGCCAGATGGAGTCAAAAGCCTTCTTAAAATCTATAAAGCATGCAAATATTTTTCCATCTTTCTTCTGGTGTACATGTTCATTTATTAGCGTGTGTAATGTGTGAATATGGTCAGTGGTTCGATGTTTAGGGAGGAAGCCAATCTGAGATTTGCTGATGACATTGTGCTGCTTTAAGAAAGATGAAATCCGAGAGTTGACTATAGAGCAAAATACTTTTCCCAAATTACTGGTTACACAGATCCTTCTGTAGTTATTAGGCTCGGTTTTGTCTCCACTTTTTTTTTATGATTTTCAACAAAACATTGACATAAGTTCAGCATTTCTTACAAAAGTTGTGTGAACTCCACCCCCCACCCCCATCCAGGTGGCATCCCCACAAAAAAGAAAACAAGTATACACAACAAAAAATTAAAAATTAAAAATAAAATAAAATAATAATAATAATAATAATAATAATAATAATAATAATAATAAAAAAAATAAAATAAAATAAAAAAAAATAAACATTCCTAACAGTCAGAATGTGGGCATTGAGGAGACTAGGGACGACAGTCAGAGAAAAGAGCAAGAAACTAAATTACCAACAAGTAAAAAGACAATGAGTCAAGCAAAAGTCAAATTCTTGATATGAGTTATGAACTGTGACCAGGTTCTGTCATATTTACCCTCCAAGCCGTGCACTGTATACCTAATCTTTTCCAGAGCTAATCCCAACATCACCTCTCTAATCCAATGGACATAAAAAGGAGGATTTTTCGCCTTCCAGTTCAACAGTATCAGACGGCGGGCATGCAACGAAGCATAGGCTATTGCATTTTTATGGAGGTGGGAGAGCTTTAGCTCATCACGTGCTACACCGAAGATAGCTATCAAGGGGTCAGGCTGCAGTGTTTCGCCAGATATAACTGACAGTGATTGAAAAATTGATGACCAAAAATCATACAAAGATGGACATGACCAAAACATGTGCCCCAAAGAAACAGGAGAATAGTGTCACGGCAGTGTTATAGAAACCACGGAGATAGAACCATTTGCGAGTAAGCCGTTTATTAAGGGATAATCCACAGGGGTAAACAGTCCAGGCAAGGTCAAAACCAGAAGATCCACAACAGACATAAACCAGACACGAACACAAGGCAAGGCACGACAAGGCAAGATTGACGGACATGAAATAATTCTAACATTAAACAAGGACTCCGTAACACAGACTAAGACAGACTGGGTATTTATACACAGAAGGATAATGGGGAAACAGGAGACAGGTGGGGGAACAATCAATTACACAACAAGGAGGAAGGTGACCATATAAGGGAACAGGAAGTGATCTGGTGACAGACACCGTGAGAAGGAGGACATCTAGTGGAACCCCGGGGAACAACAACCCAGACACTGTGACAATACCCCCCCTCTACGGAGCAGCTCCCAGACGCTCCATGACAAGACCCAACACAGAGACCAGGAGGGAGGCGGACAGGTGGAGGCTCAGGGGGAGGGACGGAGGGCCGGAAAAGAAAAACATGGGGGACAAACACCAGAAATGTAAACATAAAACAGGGAGACCAGGAGGGAGGAGGACCGGAGGAGGTTCAGGGAGAGGGACGGAGGGCCAGACTAACTGTGGGAAACAGGCAGACACATAACAAAAACCAAAAACACAAAACAGAAGTCCATGAAGGACATAATGTGGCGTCCACCAGGGTGGAGTCGAAGACCACCACAGCCATGTGGTCGAAGCCCGAGCCCTCCAGGGCAGAGCGGAGGGCCACCACAACAGTGTGGTCAGGGCGGAAGCCCCCCAGGGCGGAGCAGAAGACCACCACGTCCTCATGGTCGCCGCCAGAGTCCCCCAGGGCGGAGCGGATGACCACCACCTCTTTGTGGTCAAGGCCGGAGTCCACCATGGCGGAGCGGGAGACCACCACAGCCATGTGGTTGAAGCCAGAGCCCTCCAGGGCAGAGCGGAGGACCACCACAACAGTGTGGTCAGGGCGGAAGCCCCCCAGGGCGGAGCAGAAGACCACCACGTCCGCGTGGTCGCCGCCAGAGTCCCCCAGGGCGGAGCGGATGACCACCACCTCTTTGTGGTCAAGGCCCGAGTCCACCAGGGCGGAGCGGAGAACCACCACAGCCATGTGGTCAGGGCGAGGGCCCCCCAGGTCCAAGCGGAAGACCACCACCGCCATGTGGTCAGGACGAGAGCCCCCCAAGGCGGAGCTGACCTCTGTGCGGCCGGACCCACGGGACTATGACACTCCGGTAATCCCCTGGTGTCTTTACTGGACTCCAGAAGATCGGTGACTTGACCTGACTCTGGAGGGTCAACGGTGACTAGCCCTGACTCTGACTTGACTCCGGAGAGTCCACCGGGACCTGACTCGACTCCGGAGAGTCCACCGGAACCTGACTCGACTCCGGAGAGTCCACCGGGACCTGACTCGACTCCGGAGAGTCCACCAGGACTTGACTCGACTCTGAACTGTCTGTGGAAGCCTGAGGCGCCTTGGCTTCGGGCACTGCCTCTGGAACGGCCTCGGGCACTGCATCAGGAACGGCCTCGGGCACCGCCTCGGCGTCGGACCCCACCTCGGCCTCTGAAACAGCATCGGGCACCGCCTCGGCCTCTGGAGCAGCCTCGGGCACCACCTCGGCCTCCGGAACCGCATCGGGCACCACCTCGGCCTCCGGAACAGCATCAGGCACTGTAACGGGAACGACCTCGGGCACCACCTCGGCCTCTGGACCAGTCTCGGGCACCGCCTCGGCATCGGGTGCCACCTCGGCCTCCGGAACAGCGTCGGGCCCCGCCTCGACCTCCGGAACAGCCTCGGGCACCGCCTCGGTAACTACATTGGGAACGGCCTCGGGCACCGCCTCGGCCTTCGGAACAGCATCGGGCACCGCCTCGGCCTCTGGAACAGCAACGGGCACTGCCAGAAGACCAAGCCACTTCTGTGCCAAGCTGCAAATTAATGATCTATTTGAGATGGTACAAAAAGATGATTAAACATTATTGGAGAGAAGCTACATGTATTTATCAAATTAAAATGTTTCCTGAATTGAACCCAGATCTTAATCGAATTCTGAACCACCAAATTTGAGTTCAGCTCAGTTAATTTAATTTTTAGTGGGAGAGGGGCAGTTAAGATCGAAATTGGAGAAACTGGGAGTGTAGCTTTCAGTTCCATATCAGTCCAGACTGGACCCTCCTTATCTGCGAACATGGTTATCCAGTATGTCAACTTAACAATATTGGCTGCCCAATAATAAAACAAGAAATTAGGTAAACCCAAACCCCCATCAGATTTAGCTCTCTCCAGGCTTGCTTTCTTCATACGTGCAGGTTTTTTGTTCCATATGAACAAAGAGATACAGCGGTCCAACTGAGCAAAATAGGATTTGGGGAGAAAAATGGGAATCATTTGAAATAAATAAAGAAACCTGGGCAGTACAGTCATCTTCACTGCATTTATCCGTCCTGCCAGGGAGAGTGGAGTTTTTGACCACCTATCCAGATCAGTTTTGGTACGATCCAAAATAGACCTGTAGTTATACTGGAAAATAGCCTTAATTGAGCTAGCTATTTCTATTCCCAAATAAGTAAATTTGTCATTTTCAATTTTAAAAGGCAAGTTTTCATAAGTGATCTGTTTTGCCAGATTATTTAATGGAAACAATAAAGATTTTGACAAATTAACTTTATACCCCGATATGTTACTAAACTTTTGTAGCCAATAGAGAAGATGGGGCATACTCTCAATTGGATCTGATATCTGTAAAAGGAGATCATCGGCATAAAGCAAAGTTTTATGTTTTATTTCACCCCTGGATATACTCTTAATCCTCTCATCAAATCTGATAGTAATTGCCAGTGGTTCGATCGCAATGTCAAACAGGAAGGGCGACAGGCAGCAACCCTGTCTTGTTCCCCTGTAGAGCGGAAAGTATTCCGAGATCAGACCATTTGTCCTGACTGCCGCCATAGGTGTTGAATATAGAACTTTGATCCACCTACAGAAAGTAGGCCCCATGCCAAATTTTTCTAAAACTGCGAAAAGATAGGTCCATTCGATTCTGTCAAACGCCTTTTCAGCGTCAAGGCTCAGAATAACTTCTGGATGTATCGTTGAATGGGGGGAAAGCATCACAATAAATAGTCTTCTCACATTAGAAAATGATTGCCGTCCGGGAATGAAGCCTGTTTGGTCCTCATCAATAATGGTGGAGATAATAGGGTCTAACCTTTGTGCAAGAGTCTTGGTTAAAATCTTATAGTCACAGCACAGAAGGCTTATTGGTCTGTATGAACTACACTGTACAGGATCCTTATCTTTTTTTAGTAAGACTGAAATAGTGGCCTGTGTAAGCGTCTGCGGCAAATTTCCAGTAGCCAAAGCTTCATCATAGACTGATTTCAGGATGGGTATGAGTTTAGAAGAAAATTCCTTGTAAAACTCCACGGGGAAACCATCCGGACCTGGTGCCCTTCCTGTCTGAGACAACTTGATGGCACTCGCTATTTCCTCAAGCGACAACGGCTGTTCTAGAGATGACTGAGCATCTGGAGAAAGCTTGGGGAGATCCAGCGAATCAAGAAATGAGTAGATCTCGAACGAGTCACTACCCACCTCTGATTGATATAGGGTAGAATAAAATTGTTTAAACTGGTCATTAATGACTCGGGGATTGCGGGATATTGAGTCAGCACCTATTTCAATTCCTGAAATCATTTGTTCAGCTGACTGCTGTTTGAGCTGTAGTGCAAGGAGCCTCCCCGCCTTATCTCCATGCTCATAATATACCTGTCTGGATTTAAAAATATTTTTTTCGGCTTTCCACGTCATAAGCGTGTTAAATTCTGTTTGCAGCAGTAATTTCTCCTTAAAAAGATCTGGCGTAGGTAAAAGAGCATAGCGCTTGTCAATATCTGCAATTTTGTCAGCCAGTCCTTTAAGTTGTTTAGAACGCTCATTACCTCTATGTGCCACATAAGAAATAACTTGGCCCCTAATATAGGCTTTCATAGACTCCCACAAAACTCCCCTTGACACATCCTGAGTGTCATTAATTTCCAAAAAGAAGTCGATTTGATTGTTGAGAAATATTTTGAAGTGTTTACATAAAAGTAATTGGGGATCTAGCCTCCATGTTCGTTGGGGCGCTACATTGCCTGGGAAAACTAAATCCATCTGTACTGGGCTGTGATCTGATATCACTATACTGTGGTATTTGGTGCTCGAAATTAAGGGTAATATATGGTTATCGACAATAAAGTAATCAATCCAGGAGTAACTATGATGAACAGGGGAGAAAAAAGAAAATTGCTTCGTAGTTGGATTTTTTATACGCCAAGGGTCTGATAAGCCATAAGAACGAAGGAGAGAATTAATAGCCACTGCAGCTGACGAGAGAGTATTGTTCGACCTTACGCTTGACCTGTCCAACTGAGGATGGAGGACACAATTAAAATCTCCACCTAGAATTAGTTTGTAGGAGTTAAGGTCTGGGAGAGTCGAAAAAAAATTAAGAAAGAATTGTGCATTGTCCCAGTTAGGTCCATAGATATTAGCCAATATTAATGGTGTGTTAAATAGCTTGCCCACTACAACAATATATCTGCCATTAGCATCTGCTATTAATTCAGAGTGTTCAAATGGAATCCCCTTCCTGATTAGGATTGCCGTTCCCCTGGCTTTATAGTTAAAACGAGAATGATATATTTGTCCAATCCACTTACAGCTTAGTCTTTTATGGAAGTTAATGTTTAAGTGCGTCTCCTGTAGAAAAATTACATCAGGTTTGAATGATTTCAAATGACTAAATACTTTGCTCCTTTTAACCATATTATTCAGCCCTTTGACATTCCAGCTAATAAATGAAACCGCTTCTTGTTGATTTTTTACCATTAGGGTTATAGTGACAAATTGAAACTATCCACACTGACGTGGCAGAGAAAAGGGAAAAACAATGAGGAAGATATTCTTAAATAAAATATTCTCCAGGCCACATGATGTCCACATAAAGCCTCAACATATTGTAGTAAGATATACATTGTCCAAACATAAAATGCATCCAACTGTAGTGTGGCGACGTTTACCAGTCAAAACCTGCACAGACTACAGCAATGCTAACATGCAGCGTGATACCTGTTATGGTCGGTGAATTAACTGTCACTCTCCCTCCGTTTCCCGTGAACGCAAATTGGTCTCGATGTAGTGCTTTGCCTTGATCGGGTCTTCGAAAGACATCTGCTCGCCAGCAGAGGCCGTGATCTTTAATGTAGCTGGATACAGGAGACCATATTTCACGCCCGTGCACTGGCGAAGCAATCCTCTTACCTCGGTAAAGGCTGCTCTCTTTTTCCTGACGGCGGCCGAGTAATCTGGGTAGATGTAAAAACGCTTCCCATTGTGAGTGATGGGACCTGCTCCCATGGCCTTCCGAAGAACATCCACTTTCTCCTGAAAGTAGTGGAACTTGACGATTATTGGTCTCGGGGCATTCCCATCCTTTGGCCTCGGCTGCAGGCTCCTATGCGCCGATTAGTCTGCAGTTATCTCGCCGCTGCCGTGACTCCAGATCATCGGTCTTATCTACCAACCGGGCAACTTGAGTAGATAACGTATTAACTTGAGCTTCAAGTGCTACAACATGGTTAGACTGGCCATTAGCTTCCTCCTCAAGATCATCAATGCGGGTTGATAATGTGGCGCTTTCTTTCTGTATTTCTTCAATAACCTTCGCAAACTCTGCGCGCACATTCAGGATTTCTGTCCTTTAATCACTCGCTAAGTTGTCAATTTTCTTGTGTAATTCACCTGCAGCTGCCATCACAGACGAGTCGATCTTGACTAGCACATTCTGCTCCGTTTGCTTTATGGCAGCCATAATTGCGCTGAGATCCGACCCTGACCCCACCTCCGCGGGCGGATCCACATCAGGCAAGTCTGGGGCATCAGGCCCTGGCTTCGGCTTGTGCAATTTAGGCATTTTGAGCAGCTTCGGACTAAAAAAAATACTACTAATTCGGAGAACTAGGCACACTAGAGACAGGTTCGCACCGAAAAGAACGAAAAGGAGAGTGAGAAAATTAAATAAATGTTCAATCCAAGCAGAGCTCACACGAACACGTCTTCACATGTCGCTGCTCAGCTGCGCCCCCTCTGTTTTGTCTCCACCTGTGTTCCAGACCTCAGGAAAAACACCTGAACTCAAAATCAAATTAAAAAGTTTGAGTAATGCAATTTGCAATTCAGGAGAGCTGTTTTTAAGCATCTCGTTCTTTATCTTGTCAGGGCTTTATCTTTATTTTGATTTCTGACATTTGAGGGATTTCAGTTTTTCACTAAGTTCTTGTTGGGTTATTGGATAATCTAGTGGATTTTGGTTGTTTTTGATACATTATTCAAGAGCATTAAATTTTTCGAGGACTTTTAATTGGTTGGGATTATTCAGAGGGTCAGTTTGAGGTGTATAGAGCTTCTCAAAGTAATCCTTCCAAATCTGACCATCTTGTTTGGCTAACTCTTGTGGTTTTGTCTTGTTCAGACTGTTCCACATGCTCCATAACTGACCCTGATCAATTGAGTTTTCCATCTTTTGAAGTGTGTTGTGATAACAGTCCAATTTCTTCTGTCTCACTGTGTTTTTGTATTGTTTCAGAGCGTAACTCAGAGTGTTTAGAGCGTAACTCTAAGTTGACCGGATCTTTGTGTTTTTGATTGGAAATGAATCATAGCTCTTTTCTCATTGTTTTACATTCATGGTCAAACCACTTTTCAGAAGGTTTCTGTTTAGCTTTATTTTTGTGTTTATATGTGGTTGTTTCATTTAAATGAGCATTTTTTGCTATATTTTCAAAAATGTCATTAATATGTTTAATTGCTAAATGTATTCCTTTTCAATTATTATCATATGTTGAATTGTTAAATAGTGTAATGGAACTGACAGTTTCATTTGACTTCAATGCTTTAATATATGTTTCAGCAGCACTACGAGTCCATCTATATGGTGCTTTGAGTTTATGTAGATGAATTGGCTTTTTATGAATTCCCCTTGATTTGTTGTCTTCCCCTTTATTGAAGAGATTGATCTGGCTGTGATCAGACAGGGGCGACTGAGTTTTGACGGTAAATGCACTGAAATGGGAAGGGCATATATTTGATATAGCACAATCTTCAACACTATTCCCGAGATCTGAGCTATATGTAAACTATCCACAGGAATCTCCTTTGATTCTACCGTTGAGGATATAAAGACCTAAAGTCTGACAGAGGTGGGCTAGCTCTTTCCCGTGTCTGTTGACTCCAATATCCTGGCTATTTCTTCTCGGTAGAGTACTGAAGAGATCTTGGGGTATATGTGTGAACAGACGTTTATCTCCTGAATTATCAATATGGTCTAGTTCTGAACCAGTTCGAGCATTTAAATCTCCACATAATAAAATTTCCCCGAGAGTTTGATATTGATTAATTTCTTCTTGTAATGTGTGGAATACTTCGTCGTCGTAGTATGGGGAATCTGATGGAGGAATATAAATTCCACAAATAAAAAGATCTTTATCTAGAATTCCAAAGCTTTTATCCAATTTTAACCAGATGTGATTTTTGCCTTGCTTGGCTGGTGATGTAAAAGGGTCGAGGTCATTTTTTATCCATTTGACTAAACCTCCAGAATCTCTACCACGGTGTACTGAGCTGAGTTTCCATGAGGGCACTATGATTTCAGAGTAACTTGAAGGACACTGAGTGGACACATCTGATCTACACCATGTTTCTGTTAAAATTAGGATGTCAACATTTGTGATGCTATTTACAAATTCTGTGTTTGTGCTTTTTAATCCAAATGTTTTAGAGCACAAAACCTGAATATTACAAAAGCTAATATTTAATATTTTGATATGATCAACGACTAAGCAATACTGCTGTTTATCTGGAGGCAAAACCAAGAACAAAACCTTTTATAAGTAAAAATTAAAGAAATATAAAAATAAAATAAAATAGCTAAGTAATAGTAATAGTAGAGGAAGTAAAAAAGGTAGTCAAACTGATTAAAATAAATAATTGTGAATAATGACTAAAAAATAATAACAATAATGATAAAGTAATAACAATAACAACAATTGATAATAAAAATAATCACAATGATAATAATCATTGTGCTGTGAACAATTCTTGTAGAGTTTTGTTGCAGAGAAGGTTTAGCAGTGGTTTAATTTCTCCCACCTCACTAATGGGGAGTAGTTCCTGAGCGGATGATGAGGGCGTCTGCTGGGACAGTACCTGGGCATAGCTGGGTGTCCGGCGCTGGGACCGGCCTTCAGTGTAGAGCTGACTCTCCTGCTGTCTGTGAGACCATCCTGAAGTCCTGGGATGTCTGTGAAAGAGCGATCCTTCACTGAGGCCTGAGTCGCTGGGGTCCTGTGTGATGTTGGTGATGTGTGAGAGCGCTCCTTCACTGATTCTGCAGATACATATCTGTGTGACGTTTCTTCATGATGGAGCCGCAGGTTACTCTCAGTGCAGTTGGGAGATTCTCTGTCCTTGTTTTCAAGCTCTAAACACATTGCAGTCTGTTCTTTCAGCATTTCTTTTAACTCGTGGATGTTTTTCTCAAACTTTCTTTCTCTCTGTATTGAGTCCTCTTTCATTTTTGACATTTCAGCCTTAAGTTTCATGTTGATGTTGTGCAACTCCTTAATTTCAGACCTGAGATTATTGATGGTAAATTCATCTGGGCGGCTCAGGATGAGCTGCTTTAATTCTGACACCTCCATCTCTAACAGAGCCATCTTCTGGAGAAGACACTGGAGATAACTGTGTGTGTGCGTGGTCTGCTCAGTGATCAGTTCATCAGATGGGGCTGGAGATGTGCTGACCGGAGAGTAGGGATGCACTTCATTCTCATCCTCAGATTCCTCTGTTTCCTCCTCAACTATCTGCTTTAAAAGGGGAAATGATTTTTCAAAAGCTTGGAGACTAGCTTCATTTCCTTGAATTAAGACCGTTCCACTGTTGTACAGATTGATGGTTTGGAAATGGGAGGAGTGATCAACTGACTCAAAAATGCAGATCTGACATCCTTTACAGATATATTTACTAATAACACTTTTCGGCTTCTCTTTGTATAGAAGATCAGATTTGTCCTCTTTTCTTGGGAAGTCATATCAACATAAAGAGATTCGGGGTGTTCATGTAACATTGTCTGTTTAAAGGCTTTTCTTTTATCTCCTTTAATGTGTGCAGGATAAACAATCTCCATGGCAACCTCTCTCTCTCTCACACACACACACTCTCTCTCTCTCTCTCTCACACACACACACACTCTCTCTCTCTCTCTCTCTCTCTCACACACACACACACACACACACACAGAGACTCTCTCTCATACACACACACTCTCTCACACACACACACACACACACTCTCTCTCTCTCTCTCACACACACACACACACACACACTCTCTCTCTCTCTCTCTCTCTCACACACACAAACACACACTCTCACACTCACACTCTCTCTCTCTCTCTCTCTCTCACACACACACACACACACACACACACTTGTTTGTTTCTGTGAAAAGTGGGTTCATCCCATAGGCGTAATGCTTTTTATACAAACTGTATATTCTATGGCCCTACACCTAAACCTAACCCTCACAGGAAACTGTGCATTTTTACTTTCTCAAAAATACTCATTCTGTATGATTTAAAAGCATTTTGAAAAATGGGGACATGGGTTATGTCCTCATAAGTCACCCTCTCCTTCTAATACCTGTATGTACCCATGTCATTATAAAGAGTTGTGTCCTGATATGTCACAAAAACAAGAGCACACACACACAAACACACACACACACACACATACACACACTCACACAGACACTCTCACACACACAGACACACACAGACACACACACAGACACTCTCACACACACACACACACACACACAATCTCTGGGTTTGATCAGCATGGGCCCGTGTCTCTCTCGCCTCCATTGAGTTTGTACAGACCCCTAGAGCGTGTGCTGGGTTTGGTGGGGGGGTAACTGAGAATGAATGGGACACAATATGATTGGATATGGCTACAATCTGCTAATACTGGTTCAGCAATAAATCATTCTGCATCCACAAATCAGTCTAAAAGAGAAAATAATGGGTGTTAATGGAAAGACTAGTTAAAAAGTAATGGGTCCACGGATCCCTCCTCATCAAACAGACAATGTCATAAGCCCTGTTCAGACAGGACTAGTTTTCCAGCGGGTCCTTAGAGACATTTGTGTTTCACAGACATGATTTAATCAAGCCAGTGTTTTCTCACACAACCTCTGTAATGATTCCAGAGCAAATGACCTTCTGTTTTGTACAGCCCTCCCCCCTCTGTAATAAACACAGAGATGTTAATCCTGTCTGAATCGGTTCTTGTAATCACAGATATCAGGTAATAAACCTGTACCCCCGTTATAATGCATGTTTCACACAGTCTGTCTGCAGTGCGTATTAACGGATTCCAGCTGCACGAGGCGTCAAGGAGCGGTGCTCTGCAGCAGTGCAGCGATTGTTAACGTACCGAGTCTATTTTTGCTGTACTGCAGGCGCTGAATTAAAGTGACAGCGCATTGTTCGCGGGAAAAATGAACATTGATTGACATGGAAACGCAGTCACATGGGTTTTTGGCTAGGTTTAAAACAAGAAAAAGAGCACTTTTAGATAAACAAGGAAAACAATATATATGTTCACTTAAATGGAAGCAGAAAAACAAAGTTCATTAAGACCCGTGGGATTGCTTGTGATAAAGATTTAAATGCAAAATGCACAAGACTGTGTCTGTCTGTGGTGTTTTAATTTTAAATATTTTAACAAGAAAAGTAGGCTAATTATTGTGTTTAAATGTTTTGCCGCTTGCTTGAGCAGCTTATTGTACAAACCTAGAAGTAAAATGCATGAATAATGCGTTGTTGATATTTATTGAGTTTAAACTAATGTCTATGATAAGAAAGATTGTTACTGTTCTGTGATAAAAGACTTATGATATTATATATATATATTTTTTTTTTACATGATATGAAATCAAAACAATGAACAAATCAGTAAAACGCGGATCAGTATCGGACTGCAAACACATCCTGTGTGAAAGCACAACAATGAGTCGGTACTGCGGACTGCATATGCACTGCAGGCAGATTATGCATATATAATATCCATTTTATGCAAGTGCTGTCAGGCTAAAATTGTTGCCAAAGACGGCAACACGAGCAATTTGCTCCAGCACCTTAGCCGCAAGCACGTCTTGGAATATCAACCAGCAGAAAATGCATTGTACACCTGATTATGAATGAAAAAAAAACGTCAAAAACCGGAAAACCAGCATAATAAAAAAAAAAAAAAAAAAAACGGTATATACATTTTTGGTCAAACCGCCCAGCACTAGAATATAGCAGTTTTTATTACATATATATATATTTTTTTTTAACATTGGTCTGAAATGCTCTAAGGACGGTCAGGTACAGTTAGGGTTGGGTATTGTTTGAATTTTATCGATTCAGATTCTTATCGATTCCTAGTTTCGATTCTAATAAAATAAAAAATCCAATATAAAAAAAAATTAAGTCAAACATATAGATGTCAAACTTGTTTCTGTCATTTTACAAAGCATTCTGTTGCAGCTGAATGATATGAGCAGAAATTAGCAGCTTACAAAACACTGCAAGAGGAATTTTGCCTGTGCTTTAAAAAAAATACCATAGCAAAAACAACTAGATTAATATAAGTTTCAAATATTAAAGTGTTAAAGACAAGTTAACAGTCAGTAATAAGATAGGAACACACAAATCAATTAGTAATATCATAAATAAATACAACTAAACAAATTTTCAGGTACAAAAACTAATTAAAAGTTTAAAAACACTGCATAGTTTTCTTTTTATACATAAAATAAAGATTAATCAATTAAAGTTACTAAATATATTCAGTCAAGATCAGTGAATGATTTTCTTATGTTCTTTGATTAATATTAATAATGACAGACAGCGCGTTTATTAGGCTGTTGTCTCTTTAAACAAAAATACTGTACATGTGTGTTTTCTTTCTCATCTGTTTATGTTCACGTAAGACAAAAACGGCTGTGTTTATGATGATATACTGATGTAGTTTTCTGTATATTGGTCGACAAATATGAAAGAAGTCAGTTTCGGCTCGGAACAAGCTTTTCTACAGCTGAAATACACGGAACGGTCTGAGATCGGACACAAACCGGGAACCCACAGCGCGACGCCGACCGCTGCTCTCTGTGCACGCGCTTGAGCTTCATCTGTGCTGCACACAAACAAGGCACAAATTCTTTCTGTTCCTGCACTTCATCATTTTTAATCAGATTGAAATGCCAACATAGGAATCGTTAAGCAGAATCGAAATGCACGCGTCTTTTTTTTAACCGGTTCTACAATGGAACCGGTTTTCGATACCAACGCCTTCTTTAATCACTTTTTTTGCTCTCTTCTCTTTAACTTTTGACAGAATTTGAAATGTTTTTAACCTACGTGACCGATTAGTACAGACCAAAATTCGACCATTTTTCAGCAGCAATAATCAGCCAAATTTGCAAGTCCGTTCAGTGGCATTGTTTATGTTCAGTGCTTCCAAAATGACTGACTTCCAGATTGATGACACGTTGTGAAAACCGGTCAGATTTGTCTGTCAGCGTATTTTGGCAACTTTGTATAATCTCACCCGACAATTTTTTTTTTTTCTTTTCTTTTTAATACTACACCTCTAACTTGTGATAAAATCTAAAACTAAGAGGTTAAATTCATTACAATAATGGTTTAGAGGTTTCAGGCTATATAAATTTATGCATTTAACAGACACTTTTATCCAAAGCGACTTACTGTGCATTCAGGCTATCAATTTTTAACTATCATGTGTTCCCGGGGAATCGAACCCCCAACCTTGCACTTGATAGTGCAATACTCTATCAATTGAGCTACAGGAACACTAACATAACATAACATAACTAACATAACACACTAACACTAACTATATGCAGCCATTAGTACTACAGACATATAGTGGCTATATATCACCAGATGTCACCAAACCCATCAAAATGTTAGTTTTGACTCTCTAAACTTACTGGAATGATTTTTTTACTGAAGTATTAGAAATATTAAGTATTATATAAAACTAGAATGTACATTTCCTGAATGTGAGTGGTGCTTGCAGTGGCAAAACTCGCCCCTCGGTTGCTATGGTGTTACGGTACACTGGATAGTTGCTAGGGCAGTTGCTAGAGTACCCAGTGTGGTTGTTAAGGTAATTGGGGTGGTTGCTAGGGTGTTGATATGCAGTTGCTAGGGCGAAACTACTGGTTTCGTCTGGTCAGAGGAGAACTGGCCCCCCAACTGAGCCTGGTTCCTCCCAAGGTTTTTTTCTCCATTCTGTCACCGATGGAGTTTCAGTTCCTTGCCGCCGTCGCCTCTGGCTTGCTTAGTTGGGGTCACTTCATCTACAGCGATATCATTGACTTGATTGCAAATGAATGCACAGACACTATTTAAACTGAACAGAGATGACATCACTGAATTCAATGATGAACTGCCTTTAACTGTCATTTTGCGTTATTGACACACTGTTTTCCTAATGAATGTTGTTCAGTTGCTTTGACGCAATGTATTTTGTTTAAAGCGCTATATAAATAAAGTTGATTTGACTTGAGCTGAGGTGTTTGTTACGCAGATGCTAGTTGTCACAGAGATCTTAGCCTGATTAAGCATTTAGCCAATCACTTTTAGCATGGAGCTATTCACTACTAGCATGACTAATATGTTGGAATTCCTGTTTACTAGCATGGGTCAGAAGAACCAACTCCCATGTCTGTATGATGTTCTGATGCAAAGATATAAGACTTACTAAATGGTTGCTAGGGTACTCTGTTTGGTTGCTAGGGAGTGGCTTGGCAGCTGCCAATGATGATACTCCAAAGGCTGCTTGCCAGTATGAATGATATAAACCAACCCCCTTGCCTTTATGACATTCAGATTTGAAGATATACCTCTATGCTTTGTATTTATTTCAGGTTTATTTAACAGGGACAATGCACACTAATAATACATAAATGTACAGTGTGCCCAAAGGCTATTTTACATCTGGTGTCCCTGGACAGATCTTAAGATTGTTGGGTTACTAAGGTGCTCTAAATGGTTGCTAGGGCGTGGCTATGAAGTGTTTAAGGTGATCTGTGATTGGCCGTTTGCTGCACCGAGTCAAACGAGCCCACCCTCATGTTTCTATGACACTTCTATCCAAAGATATTAGTTTGATGATTTTCAATTGAAGTCTATGGAGCCTGTTACTAAGGTGCTCTATATGGTTGCTAGGGCGTGGCCTGATAGCCTCATAGTGATCCTGAGAGTCTGATAAGTTGCCTGAATGAAATGAAAAATACACACTGTTTCAAGGGCGATCCCTCACCATAGTATGTCTATGGGGCAACTTTGGGGCATTCTTATACCCCAGTGCGGGGTATGTTCTCGCACAGCCTGATAGCCTCTCTAAACGTGGTGATTCACATGTTTCGGCGAAATTCTCTCTCTGAGCTACGATCCATCAAATTTGGCCGCAATGCATTGTCTATGGGATTTTTCGCCCGATGTACGAACGTCGTACGCCCGATCGCTTATAAAAGTCAGCACACCATTCCCGTATAGGATGCCTGTCTCATTGGCCTGTGACAAAAACTGCGGGACAAGTTATATGGATCTATAAAATAATAAGTATGTGAGATAATAATAGTGATGCTTTGCCTCTGGCAAGCACCACTATTAAGCATATTTTACAAAATATAATACTTTCAGGGCTAAATAAATAATAATAAAAAACACCAAAAACCACAAAAAACATAAATCTTTAGTTTTTATTTTATTGAAGACAGTAATATGACATTTATTGAAAAAACAAATGGGATCACAGCCGAGACCTTCGAAGGACAAATTAAGGGCTGCTTTGTGAAGGATGCTTGAGGGTTAAAATAAATGTAATGAACAAATAAAATTAATTACATCGAATTAATTGCAATATTTTGATGTTTTTATTATCACAGCTGCAGTGACTGCTAGAATCTGGAAGTGCTTCTCTCATTACTGCAGAACAGTATTAGAGTACAATCAGGATAAAGACACGAGTCCCTCAGAGAATTCAGACAAAGGAATATTGAATGTAACTTCTACAGGGATATAGAAATGTATAGAAAAATATGAGGTGGCAAGAATGGCCTTTTATCTCACACTTGAGGTTAAAGACTCACCAGTATGTGACAGTGACGTGACATACAGCCAAGTATGGTGACCCATACTCAGAATTTGTGCTCTGCATTTAACCCATCGAAAGTGCACACACACAGCAGTGAACACACACACACACACACACACACACACACACACCGTGAACACACACCCGGAGCAGTGGGCAGCCATTTATGGGGGTTGGGGGTTCAGTGCCTTGCTCAAGTGCACCTCAGTCTTGGTATTGTCGGCGTGAGACTCAAACTAATAACCTTAGGATTAGGAGTCAAACTCTCTAACCATTAGGCCTTGTATGGGGCAAAAGGGCCACAATATTGATACAAATATTTCAACTAAAGTAATACGTTTTGCATATTATCTAAGTTAATTGTCAACCCCTTCAATGTTTGTACCATAATCTGCTTTGATACAATAATTTACTTTTATTAACAGTAAATTGCAAAATGGATTTATAAAACAAAAATGCAGGAATATTTCATTATAAAGGAAAATATTGTGAAAGATTCTTACACTGCTTGAAGATCTCATAGTAACTTAATATTACATTACAGCATCTTAATTAAAAGACTGATTATATTTTGTAAGTGATATATTTTTAAATATGATGTTTCATTAAAAATATGGTGATTCTCTTTTTACCTCAAATATCATCCTTTTCATATTTTTCAGTTACTGAAAATCTGTTGATTTAATTACTTTGAATACAAAACTGAAAACATTAACAAGACATTTGTTTCAAATATAAGCCTGTAATTTTAATGATTTTCATTTGTTCACAAGTCTGTAATAATTTTAATAATTTCCATTATAGAGTCCATCTTTAACCCAATTGTAAACTACCACACACCAGTCACAAAATATAATTATCCAATAAAATTAGTATAATTATATATCAGTTTTAATGTATGTTTATAAATACAATTATATACCATTAAAAAACAAAAGTGTATGAGTATAATCCAAAACAAAATATATATATAAATAAATACAAAAATACAAATTGGCAAATCTTTCTCCAATCCATGAATAACAGATTTACATGAACTCAGTGACATAAAGACTAGAATATTTTAATCTGTTTGAAGAGTATTTATATCAGAGGAAACAACATTCATAAATGCTACTTTCCCTAATTCAGTGTAAAAAAAGAAAAGTGATGTCTATTTTCCAAATACACCTGCCCTTTTAACCTCCCCACAATCTTAAACACAAGAGTAATATGTCATAGTTACTGTAATGTTATTCTTAAATATATTTTATTTATTGGGTTTTTAACAGTTACAATTACAATACAATAAAATCTTCCCATCCCTCCCCTCCCTCCCACCCACAGCTTAAGAAAAAAAAAAGAAAAGAAAAGAAGGGATTAAAATAATAATAATAATAATAATAGTATATTATTAATAATAATAATGAAAATCTTGAGACAAGACACATTCTAGATTTCCCAGCATTGACAGCAAAGGAACCAACTATTCCACATTCCCTAGAAGAATTGGCACATCTTCATAAAATACATAGATCACACATTATAAGCTAGTCCAGAAAACAAGAGAACTGACACACACACAAAAATAAAATAATAATAATAATATAGTGGTTTTACAGAAACAGATATTTATAAAGGACCGGCATGCACATATTAAAAAATAAAAATAAAAATAAATAAATAAATAAAAACACAGAAGGATGATATAACGAATTGAGGCAGGTTACTCCATTTTAGAGGCAGGGGAGCTCTTTAAAATATCGTATAAAGGGGGACCATATATCTTGAAACTTACGTTTCGAACCCCGTATCATGTATTTAATCTTTTCGAGTTGAATGTAAGACATCACTTCTTTCAACCAGCTGCTATGTGTTGGAGGGTCTGTCCTTTTCCACTGAAATAATATTAAACACCTTGCCAGTAATGTAGTGAAGGCGATAACAGAACAAATATCTTTCCTAAGTTCTATACCCTCGGGAGCAACACCAAAAATGCACATTAAGGGATCAGGGTCAATTTGGATGCCATACATATTTTTATATGATTCAAAAATCTTTCTCCAAAACTCTTCCAACCCAGGACAAAGCCAGAACATGTGGGCAGTTGTGGCAGGCGATTGTGAGCATCTATTGCATGCAGAGCTGACATTCGGGTAAATCTTAGCTAGTTTGGCGTTGGTGAAATGAAGCCTATGAAGAACCTTAAATTGAACTAAGCCATGTTTCGCACAGGGTGAGGAGGAGTGCACATGGTTTAAAGCATCCTCCCATTCTCCATCTGTAATTTCTCTCCTTAAATCACTTTGCCAATCTTTGCGGGTATCTTCCAAGCTCTGTGGGTCTATAGAAGTTATAATGGAGTATATGCTAGAAATTAGACCTCTACTATGCCATTTCAGATCAAGCAATGTATCCATAGGCGAGGCAGGGGGTAATCCTGGAAAGGAGACAAAAACCTTCTTGATGAAACTCCTAATCTGCAAGAATCTAAAAAAGTGGGATCTTGGTAAGGCAAAATCACGTACAAGCTCTTCAAAAGAGCAAAAAGTATTATCAATATTTAAGTCTCTTAGAAGCCTAATCCCCTTCTCTTCCCAGACACAAAAAGCACACATAGTCCACATAGGATGGTGGGAATAGACAATTAGAGACCATAGGACCTAGAATGGAAGCTGATTGCAAACCAAAATGTCTTCTAAATTGGGCCCAAATTTTTAAAGTATGAGTCAGTACAGGATTGGGGGTGGAATTATAATTTTTCCCCACCAGGGGGAGAGAAGAGCAAATTAGAGAACTAAGTTTGAAGTTAGCACATGATTGTTCCATTTGCACCCATAAAGGGGTATTTTGAGGATCTACACTAGGTAGCCAATAGATTATTTTTTGAAAGTTGCTTGCCCAATAATAAAATAACAGATTAGGTAGCGCCATCCCTCCCTGAGATTTTAATCTCTGCAAAAAAGTCTTCCTAATGCGAGGGGTCTTATTCCCCCACAGGAAGGAGGTGATTAGACTGTCCAGTTTAGTAAAAAAAAATTATTCCTGATAAAAACAGGTATATTCGAAAATAAGTGAGTGATCGGGAAAAACTCGCTCTTACTCATGTTAAGCTTATAGCCAGATAACTTGCCTAACTCCTTTATTAGTGAAATAATTTGAGGTATTGAGGAGGTTGGGTTTGATGCATACAATAAGACGTCATCTGCATATAATGAAATTTTATGCTCTGTACCATGTCGTGTAATACCTTTAAAATTTACTGACTGACGGAGCGCAACAGCCAGGGGCTCAATTGATAGGGTGAATAAGAAGGGAGAGAGAGGGCACCCTTGTCTGGTGCCCCGGTACAGAGGGAAGTATTCAGAGTATACATTATTTGTGCACACTGAAGCAATCAGGGAGGTATATAATAATCTAATCCATGAGATTAACTCTGTAGGAAACCCAAACTGTTTAAGGGTGTTAAATAGGTATTCCCACTCTACCCTGTCAAAGGCCTTTTCAGCATCGAGAGAGATTACTGCTTCAAGTTCGCCTGGGGGGGAATTTGTGTATATTATATTATATAGTCGTCGTAAATTATTAAATGGGTTACGGCCTCGAATGAATCCTGTTTGGTCAGTCGAAATTATAGTCGGAATAATGGGTTCAAGGCGCAGCGCAAGAATTTTGGAGAAAACTTTAAAATCCGCATTCAGAAGTGAGATTGGCCTGTATGATTCTCAACGAGTGGGATCCTTACCCTCCTTTGGGATAAGAGAAATTGAGGCTTGCGTAAGCGTTGGGGGAAAAGTTCCTGTATCGAACAACTCATTATAAACAGCCACAAGAAGCGGGCCCAGCAAGGATGCAAACTTCTTATAAAATTCTATCGGGAATCCATCTGGTCCCGGAGCTTTGCTGCTCTGCATTGCTGCAATAGCCTGCGCAACTTCTGGTGCAGTCACAGGCCTGCCTAGGTCAGAGTAAAGGTCAGAATTAATAGTTGGTAAATCTATTTTCTTAAAGAAGGAATCTAAAATTGCAGAATCATTCGGATACTCTGAAGTGTATAGGGTAGAATAAAAATGAACAAAACTGTTGTTAATTTCTTTAAGATTATGTACCATGGATCCAGATGGGGCCTTAATATGAGTTATCATTTTAGAATTATTTAATTGACGAGATTGAAGAGCTAATAATTTACTGGCTTTATCCCCAAATTCATAAAATGCAAGTCGCGTTTTTAACAACCTCTTCTCTTCATGTGCAGTTGACAGCAAGCTATACTCGGACTGAAGACTTACTCTTTCTTTGTATAAGCGAGGGCAGGGAGAGATGGCGTACTGTTCATCTAACCTGCTAATAGCTTCTGAAATATTTCTGAGTTTAGAGAGTTCTTTCTTTTTAGCATAAGAGGAGAAAGAGATTATTTTGCCCCGCAAATACGCTTTCAATGCCTCCCATAGTACAGATCTGGATATATCGTGCCTGTCATTTACTTCTAAATACATATTTATCTCTTTAGTTAGAAAAATAATGAATTCTTCATCTGCCAAGAGTAAAGTATTTAGTCTCCAGGGTTTGAAGGAAGAATGTTGAGTTGGTAAACGAAGCACAAAAGAGGAAGGAGCATGATCAGATATAACAATGCTATGATACCTACTAGATGAGACAAAGGGCATAATACTCTTATCCACTAAGAAAAAAATCAATGCGACTATATGAGTGATGAACAGGAGAGAAAAATGAGAATGTTCTGGAGGAAGGGAAAAGAAATCTCCAGGGGTCTAATAGTCCAAATTGGTCACAGAAATGTTTAATGTTTGTAGCTGCCTTAGAAGGCTGTATGACTCTAGAAGAGGATCTATCCAGCGAAGTGTTCAAAACACAGTTAAAGTCCCCTCCTATAATTAAAGCATAATCATCAGCAGGTGGAATAGATGTGAAGACTTTGCTGAAAAAATTACTGTCATCAAAGTTTGGGGCATAAATGTTAACAAGGATAACTTGCCTGTCGAGTAGGCGGCCTGTGACGATAACATAGCGACCCAAGTAGTCACTAATAACCTTTTCGCTGGTGAAATATATGTTCTTCTTGATAAGAATAGCAGTACCTCTGCCTTTTGCATTAAAGCTCGAATGGAATACCTGTCCTCCCCAACTCCGCCTAAGTTTAATTTCATCTGAATTAAGAATATGTGTTTCTTGAAAAAAAGCAATGTCTGCGTTTAATTGTCGTAAGTGAGAAAATATCTTATTTCTTTTAATGACATTGTTCATGCCTTTCACGTTCCATGTTATAAAATTTATATCACATTTATTAACGTTGGTCATGCTATCAAAAAGTATTGGTAAATGAACAAGGCAAATCTAGTGAATCTGCCACGGTATACTAAGAACCATAACTCACCAGCCCGTGTTCCTGCTCCTTGAAACTAAGTTGCTATTGATAGAAGAAATAAGTGACATTAACATGAACTAAAGAGTGTGGAACAGTCCAAACGTAAATAAGTCTCTTCGTTATCATCACCACTCGAGCCATGCAGTCTAATACAGAACCTGCGCTCAGCGGGAAACAAAAGTGGAATCACGTACGACTACATTATCTGCCGTGATGTGAATTCCTACTCACTCGTAGAAGGGGGAACAATCCCTCTCACAAATTCCAAAGCCCGTTGCGGGGAATCAAAAAATGTTTTCATTCCATCATGATTGATCCGTAGACGCGCAGGGAAAAGGAGGCTGAATTCAATTCCCGCTCCTCTGAGTTCAGCCTTTACCTGGTTAAATGCCGCTCTCCACTTTGCAACATCAGCGCTTACATCTGGGTAGAAGTGTATACGCGATCCTTTGTATAACACCTGTCCCTTTTCTCGTGCCAAACGGAGAATCAATTCCCTCATCTGGTCGTGATGCAATCGCACGATGAACGGCCTGGGGGCTTGATTAGCTTTCGGCGGGGGAGCTAGAGAACGGTGAGCCCTGTCCACTTCTGGCTTTTTGGCGAAACTCTGTTCACCGAATACCTCGAGAACCAGTGCTTCAATAAATGCAGAAGGATGAGAGCCCTCGGGGATACCGATCACATGAATATTGTTCCTCCTGGATCGATTTTCCAAGTCATCGAGTTTGGCCCTCAGTTTTTCGTTATCTTTCGATAGCGCTGAGCAGGTAGATTGCAGGACAGTAACGCGACCATCCACGTCGGTAAGGGATTCTTCCACATCCTTCAGTTTCTGTTCTTGCTGTAATAATGAAGTTTTCACCGGAGAGATAGATGATTTAAGCTCTGCAAGGATCTCCACTCTGAGCGCGGCTACCTCAGATCTAATCCCGCCAAGGAGTTCCCTGATATCCCCCTGACTCGAGGCGGCCCCGTCCACACTCTGAATTTCGCCAGCAACCTCAGTAATATCGGCCATCTTTTTAGCGTTGTTTCTCGGCATGTTTCCTACTGAGGGTCGTGAATAGTATTTCAAACGATGTCACCGAAGAAGTGCTGAATAAGTCGGTAATTAAACAAGAAACGTGCGGAGCAGAGAACTTTACGACTTCTCACGCCGCCATTTTACCGGAAGTCCGTAATGTTATTCTTAATATTTTAACATTATTGCATGTATAATACTACAAAAGGTTTGAAGAATGATAATGATTAACTAGTTCAGTATCAGGAATCATGTGAGTAGAGTTAGCTTGTGCTTTTGCTGGCAAGTTAAAATCTCTATAGCAGTGATCCTGGTGTGTAGAAAAAGTAGTGCAAACACACACACACTCTCACACTAAAACTTAAACACAGTCTCAGAGATCATTCATGTTCTTCACTCTCTGCAGGCTGAGGGGCTGCAATATTGGAGAGGAAGGCTGGTCTGCTCTGATTTCAGCTCTGAGATCAAACTCCTCACACCTGATAGAACTGGATCTGAGCCATAATACACCAGGAGACTCAGGAGTGAAGCTGCTCTCTGCTCTACTGGAGGATCCACACTGTAAACTGGAGAAACTACAGTGAGTGTTATTATATTACTGAACACAACAAACTGTGTGAAAATACTGCCACACAAAAACATTTCATGTTAAAGGGGTAATTCACACAAAAATGAAAATTATGTCATCACTTTACTTTTCTTAAAGGCATTTCAAAACAGTATGACTTTATTTCTGGAAAATATTTCTGAAGATATTTTGAGAAATGTTTTTGTCCACTCAATGGAAAGCAATAGTGCCCAAACTTTGGTTACCAACAATATTAAAAATATCATGTTTTGTGTTTCACAGAAGAAAGAAGCTCATACAGGTTAGGAACAACATGGAGGGAAGAAAATTATGACAGTTTATATTGTAGGGTGAACAAATCATTTAAACATCAAAATGTACATTTTCAAATACAATGATTATACTGAATGTGCCCAAAACATTTGAATGTTTGTATATACACTTTTAGACCACTGAACAACAAAGTACATAAGTGTGAGCCAAAATTATATACATTTGCAGTAATTAATTGGAAGTAGCTTCACATATAAAGTACTATATATATATACATATATATATATATATATATATATATATATATATATATATATATATATATATATATGCTGCTTATAGAATTATATAATTATATTTCCTGCTCATAGAATTACAGTGTAATGAAAATTGTCCTTTAAATTAAAATACTGGCAGCACATTTGCCTGTAGTTTACTTTAATTGTACAGCTCTTTGGAGACTTTACATTGTTATTGTAATACACTAAATTAAAGATACAGATACATAATTACAAAAATGACAGACTGACCATCTTTCTCCAATCCATGAATAACAGATTTACATGTGCTCATTGCAATATTTTGATGGAGCCTTGTATAAAACCAGCACTGTAGTGTTTTTCTACATACTGTAGCACCAAGTCTTGAACATTTTATTCTGTTTGAGGAGTATTTATATAAGAGGAACAGCATTAATAAATGCTACTTTTTCTGCTGTCAGGTCTGCAGCTCTCACTCTTAGATTCATCTTTGAGCAACTGATGTTATGTATTTATTATCTCTGAATTGGAGTCTTATTGTTAAATTATGTAGTTAGTATGATACATTCTTACCTGACAAATAAAACATTAGATTTAATTTATTCTGCTCTCTCCTGAACTCATCATGACTAGTAGATCATGTGGAGGCTGATGTTTCCTCAAATCTGTGTCCAGGAGAGAACAGACTAAAGGCTCATGGATGAATGGAGCAGCAGGAACATCATCAGAGACCTTTTGATTTCTGTCTAGCACAGACTTAGCAAGTTGTGCTGAAGTGACTAACAAACTACATTTTTATTCTGAGCAAGCAGTAGATGAGTGATTTAAAGATATAAGTTAACCTTGTAGTGAATCTGACTAAGTTCAGACCGGAGAGTTTGTAAAAGTGAGATCCATGACTTCCGGTCGGCGTGAGACTCAAATGTGACAACGGGTCCCTGATGAATCAATGACTGAAAGTATCCACCTTGCACAACAAACCAGTGTGTTCATAATTAAGATAATACATTAAAATAATATGGTAAGACACACCAATTTGTAATATCAAGCAGCAGAACAAGCTGTTTTGTACAGTTAAAAATAACTGGAAGGAACTGAGACCAGAAGTAAGAGCCATAAGACTTACAAATGAAAAGGATGTCCAGAATAATAAAATACCTAAATTAATTTTATCCAATATTTGCGATTAGTTACTAATTAGAAACACATTCTAAATTTAATAATAATCACTTGAAAATTAGAGTCAGATTAAACATAGAGTTACAATAATATTTAAACTCAATCCAAATTAAGTGAACTGAACCGCAAATAAAATATATGTCATAGTTATACTAAAAAGTTACTCTTATTTTAACATTATCACCTATATGATATTATAAACTAGTTCAGCATCACAATCATGAATCATGTGGGTACAGTGCATTTAAATTAATGTTTTAGCTGCTGGCAAGTTAAAATCTCTATAGCACTGTTCCTGGTGTGTAGAAGAAGTAGAGCTCATACAAACACACACACACTCTTACTCTAAATCTTAAACACAGTCTCAGAGATTATTCATGTTCTTCTCTCTCTGCAGGCTGTTTAACTGCAGTATTGGAGAGGAAGGCTGTGCTGCTCTGATTTCAGCTCTGAGATCAAACCCCTCACACCCGACAGAACTGGATCTGAGAGATAATACACCAGGAGACTCAGGAGTGAAGCTGCTCTCTGCTCTACTGGAGGATCCACGCTGTAAACTGAAGAAACTACTGTAAGTTATTGAGTCAATGCTTTCATTTATCATCTTGTATTAAAGCAGATCTTAGTGTATTTTATCTTTCTCTTTATTGTACAGTATTTGACAGTGGAAACTCCACGAGCTCCAAACAACTGAATCAAAACAACACGTCTTGAACAAGACTGTCACCTGGACATTAACCCCCTGGGGTCGAAGCATCAGTGCGGTCTGTGTAATATTTTCTTGATGACCGCAAACAGAACTAAAAATACGTTGATCATTTTTGATCGTACAGATAAGAATAAGGTATTTTAAACTGCACAGGGTTTACTTTTTTTGTTTATTCACAATAATAATAATAAAAATAATAATAAATAAAAAGACATGCTGGCTATTAACAATCAAATGAAATCACTATCAACTAAATTCATAGATGGATTGTGAATAAATGTTATGTTTAAATATAACATTGTAATATAGAAATATTTAATGATTGCAAAATTAAAATAAGATACTTTTTGTAATGTGGTGTTTGGGTTTTGTTTCATGTTCTTGTTTTCATGTCTTTTATTTTCTAGTTTGTTTCTTGCTGTGTGTCATACTTCCCTTGCCCTCATGTATCTCTGCCTTGTGGATGTGTCGTGTTCTGATTGGTTTATTGTCTTGTCATGTGATTATCAGTTCTGTTTGCCCATTGGTTTGTTCATTGTCTGCTATAAGTAGTCATGTTTTGGCCACTGTCCCTTGTCATGTATTAATGTTGTATCCTGCTGTTGGTGAATCTAGTCTGTTCAAGTCAAGTCTTTGTTTATTGTTTGTTTATTGGATCACTCTGTAAATAAACTGCACTTGGGTTCTCACAACGCTCACCTTCATTGGACTCGTTACACTTTTTTAAATATGAAACTACAACTGCCAGTAGGTGGCAGCAAGTGACTGTTTAATGAGTGAGTTGAATCAACTGAGTCGTTTAAAAATCTGATTCAACTAACTTTGCAAATGATTCAGGGGTTTTGCTGTTTGTTCTCATTTCTTTCTGATGGTGCAAAAACTGACTTTTGTGTCTGAAAATCAGGGTATCTTCCAATAATTAGTATTTTTTTTTAATACTGAAATCTGAAAAATGGCACATATTTCATAATAATTGTCCTCCGCTTCTATTGATTCTTAACATGTTTATTTCTACTACATTTGATCTCTTTCTCTTCATTAAACAGCCAGATTATGAATGGCTTAACTGTACTGAGGCAGAGCCTTTGTTGCTTTGGCACACCGTCTGATCAATAGCTAACGATCAAAATCTGTGTAGCAAAGCTGTGCAACACTGCAGAGCGGGGAGAATGTAACGGCTGTCTATAATAATTGGTAAATGCATTGTTGTCTTTAATAATGTTTTTTTTTTTTTAAAGACAGGAACGATGAATGTGTGTTGTGCACAGACCAACGGCCAAGGCAAGGACTTTCCTTAAATATATTAAATCTCAGTTTGTTTTTCCACCAAACCCTAACAGATCTGATCGTGAGAGTGTAATGTTTGTATTTGAACACTGTGTGTGACAGCATGAGCATGATGATCATGATTTTGATTGTAAAATGACTGTAATACTGTGTCCAAAGTGAAAGAGCTCTGTCTGGAGTTTCATGAGACAGCAGCTACCAATCTCTACTCGTCACCTTTCACTCCCTCTCAAGGATTTGACAGAGTTAGAGAAACCAGAGCGGATCGTTCAACTAAAGATGCCAGACGTGTGATGGACATTTAAGAGTTATTTATATTTATTTTACTTGATTTTTGTTTATTTTGAGAAAATAACGTTTTTCATTCAACACACATCAACCAGGTGAACACTGTTTTTAATGTTTTCTAGCAAGAAAACTACATCACCATGACATTTATTTGTAACCTATCCATGTTTTGTGCAAATATGTCCCTGACACCCTTTTCTATTTCTGAATGAGTTTCTCTCTTTTGTTAAACACGAAAGAAAATGTGTTAAAGAATGTTAGTAACCCACACTGTAAACAATCCAATTAACAAAATATTGGAAGGTCAAAAATATTTAAGTTGAGCCAATTTTATAGCTTGGATTTAGTGGAGAGGACATATTATATTACACAAATAGATTTCAAAAATGTTGAATGAACGGTTATTTTCAAATCCAGTCAACAGTGAGTTATGCTAATGTTGACTAAATTAATAAAAACTAATCCAACCAACACTGAGATCATTCTGCACGTGCACGAGCCTGAGTGACTTCACGGGAGAAACATCATATCAAGTTCATGAGTCAGGTAAGTGACACTTAATAAATGTTAGACTCATTTTATCGATAAAAACATACAGCATATACAATGTTTTGAGTAGATATATAGAAGTGTTTTATAGTCGTGTGTCAGAAGAAAAATAAAAATTAAGGCTTTGTTATGTCAAGTTCACGCATCAACTGAATTTGTACCCACATGGAAAGAACCTATATGTGGATATATGCGCATATATGAAACCTATATGCAGTGTATATGCACATATGTGCTGCATATATGCACATATATGATAATATATGTGCTGCATATATGCGTATATATGCCACATATAGGCAAAATTGAGATGCATATATTTGCATATACAGGATATAAGCCCTATACATACAAGATATGTCTTCTATAAAGCTAATGGCAGGATCTGGTCATTTTGTAGCTCATATCCACTGATCTATAATATAGATCAGTGCTCATATCTCATTTTTGAGATAACTCATATTTTCTATTATCAAAGCAAAAAGAATTAACGAAAAAAAATATGCAAGAACTTATGTATGTGCGAAGTCGTGAAATTGGTATCACATGTAATTGGCATGTTATGGAATTTAACTATGGCAATATATTAACATGATATACAGAGCCGGACTGTAACGGAGTACATTTACTTGAGTACAGTACTTAAGTACAATTTTGAGGGATCTGTACTTTACTCGAGTATCATTTTTGGGGAGTACTCATGACTTTACTCAACTACATTTGAGAGGCAAATATTGTACTCTTTACTCCACTACATTTCTATCCATGACCGTAAGTACCCGTTACTTCTTCGGCCCCATCCACACGGAGACGGACCCCCGATCTTTTTTCCCTCGTCTCAAGAAATATCCCCAATAGTACGTTCCTGCACAACTGGAGGCTGCAGATTCAGGACCGCAGATCTAGGACCCGTTTTTCGTGACAGCGCCACCTACCATACTGGACAATATAGCGATGGCTGCAGTTTCAGGACCGCAGTTCTAGTACACCGTTGGTTTAGTTTGCAGTCACGTTACATGGGATATAGCATCAATATATTAATCTCAGTAGTATTTGTTTTTAAATGTTATTTTTGATTCAAAATGCAGCAGAGGTTAATTATGAAGTGTGCTTTGAGTCACAATTTTACATTTAAACATGAATTTATGTAGTACCCTAACCGCCTGGTTAGGGGAGATATACAGTCAATAAAAGACACAGGACACGGAGCTGCTGCAATATCTTCTGAGTCTCTGTATTGTCTCACATTAATGCAAATAATTCTGCATTCTCATATGTCATATAAAACGTATAACAACATATCTCTTTTAGAGAAAAACACAATATATGGAAAAAATATATAGAATTACTCACAGCTTCTCAACAGGTACGGTTTCCATCAATTAAACAAATAATTTCAATAGAAACTTGAATTACACATTACAAACGTGTCGTTTACCATGTCTTCAACTCTTTTAAACTTCTTAAATTAGCTCAAGAAAAGCATGTCAGCAAAACTAATTAATGTTATCTCTTTACACACCATTAGTATGAACACATATTACAGTTTCTCTTATGAATCAACAGATTACTTTTCTTTAAGCACTGTCACCTGTAACTTAATTGTTAAATTAGTTCTCAAAAACACCAGTTTGGTATTCATTCACTCCGTTTTCACATTTCTATGACCGCATGGTCTCTGCGATCAGTTTAGCATTTACCAGTTGTACACGTGATAACTTAGACACGCGGTAAACTTGAACCGAACTTTTAAACATAAATACACAATGCATACACTTCAAACAATGACACTTGCCATTTTTTTACATCCTTGACTTACATAAAGTGCATTTCCACTACAATTTACTAATATCATACCTGGTTAGGGGAGATATACAGTCAATAAAAGACACAGGACACGGAGCTGCTGCAATATCTTCTGAGTCTCCGAGCAGCACGCCCCCTCCCCCAGCAAGTGAAAGTCCCAAGGCAAAAGTAATCAAATAATCGATCATCCATACTAGGTAAGGAATACCAATCACCATCATCCAAAATAATACACTATGCCTTAACGGCATTTAGTTTATTTTTTAATGACAACAACATTTTCTCATCACACTAATTATTATTAATTATATATTTATATATATATATATATATATATTTATACTTTATATATTTTTTTAACCACCACATTTACACAAAATATAAATTAAATATAAGTTTTGTAAAATTGATGTATATCAATTTTAAAACAATTGTAAAAAATGAAGAACCTTAAAAGTCTTAGTCTTTTGAATTATACAGTATATAGATTAACCTCCTTAAGGTGAATTAGCTCATTATCAGGTAAGTTAAAGTGGAATCAGCGTATGGAGTCACTAAATTGCAGCCGACATTTTAAAAGTTGTTGAGAGGCAAGACAAGACACAAGAATGATTAAAGAATGTTTATATATATATATATATATATATATATATATATATATATATATATATACAGTGAGGAAAATAAGTATTTGAACACCCTGCTATTTTGCAAGTTCTCCCATTTGGAAATCATGGAGGGGTCTGAAATTGTCATCGTAGGTGCATCCGATGTTACCCAGCGGAGACTCTGGGTTCGTGCCATAAGGTAAGCTCACACAATGATGATTTCCATGTGAACATCGTATTTACTGCCTTAATGTGGCCACGACGAAACTTTAATGGTGCATATTGCTTAACACGCTATTGTTACTTTGACGGTCAGATGGAGTTAAAAAGGCTAGCAAGAATAAACGTTTTTCATAACCAAATCAACAGCTAAAATACCTTTGTCTTTCTCTTAAAATATCTAAATCCTTGTTTACTTTGCCACTGTTTAATATATTAGATCCGCTGCAGTTGTATTAAAGGCTAACGTTAAGTCGAGAAATGTGTTTGTTTAAGATATTCAAAATAATACCTGGTTTATTGGCTTATTGTGACTTGTTTGGATATAATTAAGAAGGGTCCTGCACCCTGATATTTGTTAACTTGACTTTTACCCACTTATGATTGTATTTGTAAACAGCATTAGTTAAGGCATTAGGTACATTAGGTAGGTTTTCTTACAATGGCAGTACGTCCATTGTAAGAAAATGACGAACCAGCTTTGTAAACTGTTTGTTGGAGGCCTTAACGTCCAAACGACCGATGAAGGCTTGCGGGCACATTTTAAAGGGAAGTCGTGGCCTAATGGTTAGAGAGTCGGACTTCCAATCGAAAGGTTGTGAGTTCGAGTCCTGGGCCGGCAGGAATTGTGGGTGGGGGGAGTGCATGTACAGTTCTCTCTCCACCTTCAATACCATGACTTAGGTGCCCTTGAGCAAGGCATTGAACCCCCAACTGCTCCCCGGGCGCCGCAGCATAAATGGCTGCCCACTGCTCCGGGTGTGTGTTCACAGTGTGTGTGTGTGTTCACTGCTCTGTGTGTGTGCACTTCGGATGGGTTAAATGCAGAGCACAAATTCTGAGTATGGGTCACCATACTTGGCTGAATGTCACGTCACTTTCACTTTCACTTTAACTGATATTAATCTTTGTTATTTTAGTAGTAAATGTAAACTATATTTAATGTGCTATATAAACGTTGACAGATCAATGAAGAAGATTAATGTAAATGCTGAAAAACTCCATTCTAATATAATACAAATATTTTATTGTGTGATTTTTCCCCCACCCCACTTTGTAATTTTAATCTGTAAAGGTGTAACTTCCATAAAACATTGCTTATTTTGAATTTATCCTTAGACGAGCTGACCAGAAACCCAGTGTCCATTCTCGCATCTGCAGCTGTCATTTTCCTGCAGGGGGAAAAAATGTCCCTGTTTTGTTTTTATCCACAAACGATGTTCCCACTGGACAAATTTGGAAAGATCATTCATACTCCCTGAGACAGGATAGCGCTGACGTGCCTAAAAATGTTCAACCACCCATTGTAGCAACAATGCCATCTTTCCCTGTAGAGACCTGTTGTGTGAATTATCAGTTTTTGCAATTAGTATATAGTTTGTTTTCAGTTTACTTATTTTATGAAAATAAAGATGTTTACTACAACTCTTGCTTTAAGGTTTCTGTGGCTAAGTTATTAGAGCATTTTATTAACTGTGCAAAAGGTTGCGAGTTAAATTCCCAGAGAACATGCTGATATGTATAGCCTGAATGCACTGTAAGTCGCCTGTCTGACAAATACCAAAAATTAAATGTTAAACTATTGTATACTACTTGTATACTATTGTAACTACACTCCAGTCAGCTCACAGTAATGTGAATGTGAGATAAAATTTACTGCACTAGTTCTCACATTGGGGCTTGTGGATTACCAGGTAAAAATATATAGAAAATGTATATATGGTATATGGTTTATTCAGAGAACATATATGGTTTATTTATATTATATTATAATAAGCATTTGTTGATGCTATTGGACAATTCTCTTTAAATTCAACATATGTAATTATATACAACTATTATATAAAATGTTTGGAATTTAACTGTGTTATGCTTGTTCAGAGATTTTGTGTATAGTTATCTTAAATACATAGAACACTATTATAACTCATCTAATGTTATCCCTCCCTAATTTAGATAATCTTTAAAGTTTATTTGGGGCACAATGATAAGGTATTATAATCTTAATCACAAAGAAAATAATATTAAGGTTTATATGAAATAACAAAATAATAAACGAAAAATAAAACATTAACAAAAGATTAAAAAAAATCTCAGAGAGTTACACATAAAATTAGTTTCTAACAATTTTGAAAAAAAAAAAAAAAAACAATAGGCAATATTCTCATGGAAAAGTGGGTAAGTGTTCATACACAGCGCAGATCATAATGAGCGAGCGTGTTTTTTAAAATAAAGTTTGAGGAAGCTTGATGATGACGTTGATCCGCGACCATGGTGTGCTGTAGTCCGTTTATAGCCTACCATTAGCATTTTATATCTGACGGCTTTATTTACGCTTCAAAATTTATAAATTTTGGAGTAATTTGAAAAGATTATCTTGATAGACAAAACGTGTAAGGGTCATAACTCTTTGTTGAACACCGATCTTATTTTTTGCGATTTTCCAAATGTCTATGGGAAAAATGCATGGCTTTTCGATCGAGGGAACCCATGCGCCGCTAACTTCCGGGTTGGCCTACAAAGTGACGTAGTATACATGCCAGACCAGCATGTGGCGCTGTAATTCTGCCACAGAGATACACTTTTTTTAAAACGGAGAAGAAGACATGGATTTGCTGATAAACCTTGCGCGTGGTACACAAACGAACATGGAACAATACATTTATTAATCCGTGTTAATGTTAGTTAATAAAAAATAAAATCGTTCAGTGTTTGTTCATGTTTTTGTTGCTGTTACGTGAGGTGTTTGACTAGGGGCGAGACGTGGGCTGATGACGTCATATTTTCAGAATATTTACGGATTCGCCGTACAGACGAAACAAAGGCGGCGTTTTCAAATATATCCACTCTGGGACCCGGTTTCAAAACATCAGTTCACTCTTCCAAAACGCCAGATCCGTGTGGACGAAAATGCCTATCCGCTAAAAAATTTGTGCGCCGAGGAAAAAATAAAAATCTCGGACACCCTATCAAACGTCATTGGATAGTGCAGGGAGGAGGAAGAGGAGGAGGAGGAGGACGATGATGAGGCGCGTCATGACAGGCCTTCAAAGAACAAGGTACACTACCAGTCTGCATCCAGTGTGTTTTACTACATTGCAATACCACGGAGCCCCGCACGTCACCTGTAAAGAGAAAAAAAATCAATCCGTGACGGTTTTGCAATCCGTCCCCTCAGTTTACCGATATAAAGTTAGGTTCGACGTTTGACGTTTGACATTTTGTCAGAGATTCAGCCTCGGAGATCTTCAATAATTATTTAACGATTTAGCACAATGACAACAAACTTCCTATGTTGTAATTGTTTTCAAATGTAGAAGAGAACACACATTGTGTTTTAATGGGTTTAATCTGCCTTAAGGAATTATAGCTGACAGACCTTATAATGTAAAAGTGTAGGCAAGGGACTATCTGCAAAGTGCAAAACGAAGAGAAAAATTCCATCTAAATGCTTCACTTGTGAAATGTATAAATAATTAATCTCAAATCAAATGGGTGTGTCTTATTATGTGGTCATAAAAGAACATTTAGCTGTTGGTTTCATTCACATAACTGTAGCACAACAAAAGTTATTGAAATGTACAGACTGAGAAAATGCTTGGAAAGCATGACAAAGATTGTGCAGTTTAGCGCCACCTAGAGGAACATATTGCACTTGTCTCGACCAAGTCTGACATTCAGAAGTTTAAAGAAATTAATTTAGAATGCATACAGTTTGATATGTAAATTGAAATGGGTGTGTCTTGTTATTTGTTCAAAGAACAATATTTACAGCCATCTTTTACTATCACATGTAAATCGGGATGCATACTATTGAATTACATTTGAACCCATTAACACACTCATTTTTAAAACATACAGTATTCCATCTAAACTTCAAAGGGTGTGTATTGTTACTGGCTCCAAGAAGATCATTTTGATGGTGGTTTTAGCCACAGAACTATAATATAACTCATACTATTGAAAATTAAACCAATACATCATTTAGTTTCAAATAAATGCAGTCTTCTATCTCAGCTACAAAGACTGTGTCTTGTTACAGATTTCTTATGGAACATTTTGCAGTAGTTTTCATCGTCAAAAGTGATGCAGTATTCAAGCTATTGACTTTCAAAAATCGAAAGAAAAGCCTTCCAACGAGTCTCTAGTGTTACTGCCCCCTAGAGGAAGATACTGCAGGTGTTTTGACTGAGGTTAACATTCAAACGTATACAGTACATTCATTTCAAATCAATAAAGTCTTCTATTTCAACTTCAAAAAGTGTGTCTTCTTACCTGGGCCTAAAAGAACATTTCCGTGAAGGTTTTACTCTCATTTGTTATTCAGGACACATGCTATTGAACTAAATTCACATCTGTTAATAAATTCATGTAAAATGCATGCAGTGTTCTTTCTCAAATCTAAAGTGTGTGTCTTGTTACTGGCTCCTAGAAGAACATTCTGATGGTGGTTTTAGCCGCAGAACTATAATATAACTCATACTATTGAAAATTAAACCAATACATCATTTAGTTTCAAATAAATACAATCTTCTATTTTAGCTTCAAATGCTGTGTCTTGTTACAGATTTCTTATGGAACATTTTGCAGTAGTTCTCATCGTCAAAAGTGATGCAGAATTCAAGCTATTGACTTTCAAAAATCGATACAAAGCCTTCCAACGAGTCTCTAGTGTTACTGCCCCCTAGAGGAAGATACTGCAGGTGTTTTGACTGAGGTTAACATTCAAACGTATACAGTACATTCATTTCAAATCAATAAAGCCTTTTATCTCAACTTCAACAACTGTGTCTTGTTACCTGGGCCTAAAATAACATTTCCTTGCAGGTTTTACTCTAGTTTGTAATTCAGGATACATGCTATTGAACTAAATTCACATCTGTTAAGAAATTCATGTAAAATGCATGCAGTGTTCTTTCTCAAATCCAAAGTGTGTGTCTTGTTACTGGCTCCTAGAAGAACATTCTGATGGTGGTTTTAGCCGCTGAACTATAATATAACTCATACTATTGAAAATTAAACCAATACATCATTTAGTTTCAAATAATCGATCATCCATACTAGGTAAGGAATACCAATCACCATCATCCAAAATAATACACTATGCCTTAACGGCATTTAGTTTATTTTTTAATGACAACAACATTTTCTCATCACACTAATTATTATTAATTATATATTTATATATATATATATATATATATTTATACTTTATATATTTTTTTAACCACCACATTTACACAAAATATAAATTAAATATAAGTTTTGTAAAATTGATGTATATCAATTTTAAAACAATTGTAAAAAATGAAGAACCTTAAAAGTCTTAGTCTTTTGAATTATACAGTATATAGATTAACCTCCTTAAGGTGAATTAGCTCATTATCAGGTAAGTTAAAGTGGAATCAGCGTATGGAGTCACTAAATTGCAGCCGACATTTTAAAAGTTGTTGAGAGGCAAGACAAGACACAAGAATGATTAAAGAATGTTTATATATATATATATATATATATATATATATATATATATATATATATACAGTGAGGAAAATAAGTATTTGAACACCCTGCTATTTTGCAAGTTCTCCCATTTGGAAATCATGGAGGGGTCTGAAATTGTCATCGTAGGTGCATCCGATGTTACCCAGCGGAGACTCTGGGTTCGTGCCATAAGGTAAGCTCACACAATGATGATTTCCATGTGAACATCGTATTTACTGCCTTAATGTGGCCACGACGAAACTTTAATGGTGCATATTGCTTAACACGCTATTGTTACTTTGACGGTCAGATGGAGTTAAAAAGGCTAGCAAGAATAAACGTTTTTCATAACCAAATCAACAGCTAAAATACCTTTGTCTTTCTCTTAAAATATCTAAATCCTTGTTTACTTTGCCACTGTTTAATATATTAGATCCGCTGCAGTTGTATTAAAGGCTAACGTTAAGTCGAGAAATGTGTTTGTTTAAGATATTCAAAATAATACCTGGTTTATTGGCTTATTGTGACTTGTTTGGATATAATTAAGAAGGGTCCTGCACCCTGATATTTGTTAACTTGACTTTTACCCACTTATGATTGTATTTGTAAACAGCATTAGTTAAGGCATTAGGTACATTAGGTAGGTTTTCTTACAATGGCAGTACGTCCATTGTAAGAAAATGACGAACCAGCTTTGTAAACTGTTTGTTGGAGGCCTTAACGTCCAAACGACCGATGAAGGCTTGCGGGCACATTTTAAAGGGAAGTCGTGGCCTAATGGTTAGAGAGTCGGACTTCCAATCGAAAGGTTGTGAGTTCGAGTCCTGGGCCGGCAGGAATTGTGGGTGGGGGGAGTGCATGTACAGTTCTCTCTCCACCTTCAATACCATGACTTAGGTGCCCTTGAGCAAGGCATTGAACCCCCAACTGCTCCCCGGGCGCCGCAGCATAAATGGCTGCCCACTGCTCCGGGTGTGTGTTCACGGTGTGTGTGTGTGTTCACTGCTCTGTGTGTGTGCACTTCGGATGGGTTAAATGCAGAGCACAAATTCTGAGTATGGGTCACCATACTTGGCTGAATGTCACGTCACTTTCACTTTCACTTTAACTGATATTAATCTTTGTTATTTTAGTAGTAAATGTAAACTATATTTAATGTGCTATATAAACGTTGACAGATCAATGAAGAAGATTAATGTAAATGCTGAAAAACTCCATTCTAATATAATACAAATATTTTATTGTGTGATTTTTCCCCCACCCCACTTTGTAATTTTAATCTGTAAAGGTGTAACTTCCATAAAACATTGCTTATTTTGAATTTATCCTTAGACGAGCTGACCAGAAACCCAGTGTCCATTCTCGCATCTGCAGCTGTCATTTTCCTGCAGGGGGAAAAAATGTCCCTGTTTTGTTTTTATCCACAAACGATGTTCCCACTGGACAAATTTGGAAAGATCATTCATACTCCCTGAGACAGGATAGCGCTGACGTGCCTAAAAATGTTCAACCACCCATTGTAGCAACAATGCCATCTTTCCCTGTAGAGACCTGTTGTGTGAATTATCAGTTTTTGCAATTAGTATATAGTTTGTTTTCAGTTTACTTATTTTATGAAAATAAAGATGTTTACTACAACTCTTGCTTTAAGGTTTCTGTGGCTAAGTTATTAGAGCATTTTATTAACTGTGCAAAAGGTTGCGAGTTAAATTCCCAGAGAACATGCTGATATGTATAGCCTGAATGCACTGTAAGTCGCCTGTCTGACAAATACCAAAAATTAAATGTTAAACTATTGTATACTACTTGTATACTATTGTAACTACACTCCAGTCAGCTCACAGTAATGTGAATGTGAGATAAAATTTACTGCACTAGTTCTCACATTGGGGCTTGTGGATTACCAGGTAAAAATATATAGAAAATGTATATATGGTATATGGTTTATTCAGAGAACATATATGGTTTATTTATATTATATTATAATAAGCATTTGTTGATGCTATTGGACAATTCTCTTTAAATTCAACATATGTAATTATATACAACTATTATATAAAATGTTTGGAATTTAACTGTGTTATGCTTGTTCAGAGATTTTGTGTATAGTTATCTTAAATACATAGAACACTATTATAACTCATCTAATGTTATCCCTCCCTAATTTAGATAATCTTTAAAGTTTATTTGGGGCACAATGATAAGGTATTATAATCTTAATCACAAAGAAAATAATATTAAGGTTTATATGAAATAACAAAATAATAAACGAAAAATAAAACATTAACAAAAGATTAAAAAAAATCTCAGAGAGTTACACATAAAATTAGTTTCTAACAATTTTGAAAAAAAAAAAAAAAACAATAGGCAATATTCTCATGGAAAAGTGGGTAAGTGTTCATACACAGCGCAGATCATAATGAGCGAGCGTGTTTTTTAAAATAAAGTTTGAGGAAGCTTGATGATGACGTTGATCCGCGACCATGGTGTGCTGTAGTCCGTTTATAGCCTACCATTAGCATTTTATATCTGACGGCTTTATTTACGCTTCAAAATTTATAAATTTTGGAGTAATTTGAAAAGATTATCTTGATAGACAAAACGTGTAAGGGTCATAACTCTTTGTTGAACACCGATCTTATTTTTTGCGATTTTCCAAATGTCTATGGGAAAAATGCATGGCTTTTCGATCGAGGGAACCCATGCGCCGCTAACTTCCGGGTTGGCCTACAAAGTGACGTAGTATACATGCCAGACCAGCATGTGGCGCTGTAATTCTGCCACAGAGATACACTTTTTTTAAAACGGAGAAGAAGACATGGATTTGCTGATAAACCTTGCGCGTGGTACACAAACGAACATGGAACAATACATTTATTAATCCGTGTTAATGTTAGTTAATAAAAAATAAAATCGTTCAGTGTTTGTTCATGTTTTTGTTGCTGTTACGTGAGGTGTTTGACTAGGGGCGAGACGTGGGCTGATGACGTCATATTTTCAGAATATTTACGGATTCGCCGTACAGACGAAACAAAGGCGGCGTTTTCAAATATATCCACTCTGGGACCCGGTTTCAAAACATCAGTTCACTCTTCCAAAACGCCAGATCCGTGTGGACGAAAATGCCTATCCGCTAAAAAATTTGTGCGCCGAGGAAAAAATAAAAATCTCGGACACCCTATCAAACGTCATTGGATAGTGCAGGGAGGAGGAAGAGGAGGAGGAGGAGGACGATGATGAGGCGCGTCATGACAGGCCTTCAAAGAACAAGGTACACTACCAGTCTGCATCCAGTGTGTTTTACTACATTGCAATACCACGGAGCCCCGCACGTCACCTGTAAAGAGAAAAAAAATCAATCCGTGACGGTTTTGCAATCCGTCCCCTCAGTTTACCGATATAAAGTTAGGTTCGACGTTTGACGTTTGACATTTTGTCAGAGATTCAGCCTCGGAGATCTTCAATAATTATTTAACGATTTAGCACAATGACAACAAACTTCCTATGTTGTAATTGTTTTCAAATGTAGAAGAGAACACACATTGTGTTTTAATGGGTTTAATCTGCCTTAAGGAATTATAGCTGACAGACCTTATAATGTAAAAGTGTAGGCAAGGGACTATCTGCAAAGTGCAAAACGAAGAGAAAAATTCCATCTAAATGCTTCACTTGTGAAATGTATAAATAATTAATCTCAAATCAAATGGGTGTGTCTTATTATGTGGTCATAAAAGAACATTTAGCTGTTGGTTTCATTCACATAACTGTAGCACAACAAAAGTTATTGAAATGTACAGACTGAGAAAATGCTTGGAAAGCATGACAAAGATTGTGCAGTTTAGCGCCACCTAGAGGAACATATTGCACTTGTCTCGACCAAGTCTGACATTCAGAAGTTTAAAGAAATTAATTTAGAATGCATACAGTTTGATATGTAAATTGAAATGGGTGTGTCTTGTTATTTGTTCAAAGAACAATATTTACAGCCATCTTTTACTATCACATGTAAATCGGGATGCATACTATTGAATTACATTTGAACCCATTAACACACTCATTTTTAAAACATACAGTATTCCATCTAAACTTCAAAGGGTGTGTATTGTTACTGGCTCCAAGAAGATCATTTTGATGGTGGTTTTAGCCACAGAACTATAATATAACTCATACTATTGAAAATTAAACCAATACATCATTTAGTTTCAAATAAATGCAGTCTTCTATCTCAGCTACAAAGACTGTGTCTTGTTACAGATTTCTTATGGAACATTTTGCAGTAGTTTTCATCGTCAAAAGTGATGCAGTATTCAAGCTATTGACTTTCAAAAATCGAAAGAAAAGCCTTCCAACGAGTCTCTAGTGTTACTGCCCCCTAGAGGAAGATACTGCAGGTGTTTTGACTGAGGTTAACATTCAAACGTATACAGTACATTCATTTCAAATCAATAAAGTCTTCTATTTCAACTTCAAAAAGTGTGTCTTCTTACCTGGGCCTAAAAGAACATTTCCGTGAAGGTTTTACTCTCATTTGTTATTCAGGACACATGCTATTGAACTAAATTCACATCTGTTAATAAATTCATGTAAAATGCATGCAGTGTTCTTTCTCAAATCTAAAGTGTGTGTCTTGTTACTGGCTCCTAGAAGAACATTCTGATGGTGGTTTTAGCCGCAGAACTATAATATAACTCATACTATTGAAAATTAAACCAATACATCATTTAGTTTCAAATAAATACAATCTTCTATTTTAGCTTCAAATGCTGTGTCTTGTTACAGATTTCTTATGGAACATTTTGCAGTAGTTCTCATCGTCAAAAGTGATGCAGAATTCAAGCTATTGACTTTCAAAAATCGATACAAAGCCTTCCAACGAGTCTCTAGTGTTACTGCCCCCTAGAGGAAGATACTGCAGGTGTTTTGACTGAGGTTAACATTCAAACGTATACAGTACATTCATTTCAAATCAATAAAGCCTTTTATCTCAACTTCAACAACTGTGTCTTGTTACCTGGGCCTAAAATAACATTTCCTTGCAGGTTTTACTCTAGTTTGTAATTCAGGATACATGCTATTGAACTAAATTCACATCTGTTAAGAAATTCATGTAAAATGCATGCAGTGTTCTTTCTCAAATCCAAAGTGTGTGTCTTGTTACTGGCTCCTAGAAGAACATTCTGATGGTGGTTTTAGCCGCTGAACTATAATATAACTCATACTATTGAAAATTAAACCAATACATCATTTAGTTTCAAATAAATACAGTCTTCTATCTCAGCTACAAAGACTGTGTCTTGTTACAGACTTCTTATAGAACATTGTACAGTAGTTTTCAATGTCAAAAGTGATGCAGAAGTCACGCTATTGACTTTCAAAAGTCGCTTGTGCAGTCTTCCATTGAGTCTCTAGTATTACTGCCCCCTAGAGGAATGTGCTGCAGTTGTTTTGAACCAGTATGACATTCAAAGTTATAAATTATTTAAAAATCAATAAAGTCTTCTATTTCAACTTCTAAAGGTGTGTTTTGTTTCTGATTTCTAAATGAACATTTCAATTCAGGTTTTACACTGATATGTTATTCAGGACACATGCTATTGAATTAAATAAATAAAAAATCCATTCCATTCAATATCTTTTTTTATTTTTTAGTTTTATAGTTGTCCCTTATTTTTCCTGAGCAGTTAAACTGTCCCTTATTCTTCATAAAAACTCTCCAGGTCTCACAATATCTTTGGAAAAATTGTGCTAAGCTTCTGACATAATTCAGTTATTATTTTGTCTTGTGGGCTATATATAAAAATCTTTGATGCAACATATCTTATTCAGGGGAGCACTAAAAAAAATATATATATATATGTGTAATACCTCTTAACTTAGTAATATAATTAACATTTTGCCCACAACTATAAGAATAAACTGCAATCAAAAGGACCCTTTGTACATTTTGTTTTTGCTTTGACAGCTAGCAAATGTTTATATTTATTTATCTTTTTATTTAGAATCACATTTCTAAATGTTATAATCCAAAACAAACTATTTAAATTAATTCCTGCTTAAATATTTACACTAATGCCTGTCATGTAAAAAATGCCTATTTACATGACATTTTAATTAAGCATGATTTTTAAATACTGTCTGTAATGTTATTTTTTTGTTATTATATATATATATATATATATATATATATATATATATATATATATATATATATATATATATATATATATATATAATGATGTTCATTAAACAAAATTATTTCCTGTTTGAATATATTTTGTGTATATGTCACTGAAATAACATTTGGGACTTTCCTCAATATTTTACTCAGAAATACACTTTTGTTTTTTTAAAAAAAAGCTCTTTTAAGAGTGCAAGACATTTTAGGTGTTGGTGGTGGTAATGCATGGATAGAAATTTTATGCTGATCTATATGTGTGTGTATATATGTGTGTATTTATAGATCTATAGATTAATTGTAATTTGTGTTGTTCCATACTTATATGCTTTAAAGAAAAAAGTACTATATGTCAATAAACTAATATATATATATATATATATATATATATATATATATACATATATATATATATATATATATATATATATATATATGGGCTGTTTGTTTTTCTTTTTTGTATTAGCATTTCATATATGAAATATGGACCATCACCTTCAATTCAAGCCTTGGAGTTATGATTGATTATCAGCTGACTTTCTCAGACCACATTGCTAAAACTGTCCGATCCTGCAGATTTGCTTTCTTCAACATCAAGAAGATCAAGCCCTTTCTTTCAGAACTTGCTGCACAACTCCTTGTTCAAGCTCTTGTTCTGTCCAGGCTGGACTATTGCAATGCTCTCTTGGCAGGTCTTCCAGCCAATTCTATCAAACCTTTACAATTAATCCAGAACACGGCAGCAAGATTAATTTTTAATGAGCCAAAAAGAATACACGTCACACCTCTGTTTATCAATTTGCACTGGCTTCCAATAGCTGCTCGCATAAAATTCAAGGCATTGATGTTTGCCTACAAAACTACCACTGGCTCTGCACCCATTTACCTAAATTTATTACTTCAGACTTATGTGCCCTCTAGAAGCTTGCGTTCTGCAAGTGAACGTCGCTTGATTGTGCCATCCCAAAGAAGCACAAAGTCTCTTTTACGGACTTTTAAATTAAATGTTCCCTTCTGGTGGAATGAACTCCTTAGCCATCTTCAAGAATCGGCTTAAAACACATCTCTTCCATCTTTATTTGACCCTCTAACTTTAAAACTCACTATTCTAATTCTATTCTTAAAAAAATCTACCTTTCTAATCTTTTTGTGTTCTATTTTCTTTTCATTTATTATGCAATTTTATATATGTGTGTGTGTGTGTGTGTGTGTATGTGTAAAGACCTCTAACTAGCTTGCTCTATTCTTTTTTTTTATTCTATCTGTTTTCTTTTTATTTATTATATTATTTAAAATCCCATGCTACGTGTACTGTGTTAACCTAACTGAGACTTGTTATAGCACTTATATATCATTGCTCTTTTTGTTGTTTTTGATTGCTTCCACTGTCTTCATTTGTAAGTCACTTTGGATAAAAGCGTCTGCTAAATTAATAAATGTAAATGTAATGTAAATATATAAAATGCAGTGGTAGGCTAAATATCACTTTTGATTTCCAAACATTAATTTGGCCATTAATTGTAATAATCCAGTGAGATTTCTGTCTGACAGCAGGCAGTGCTCCACACATAGATCTGATCTGATCATCATCAGTCTGTCTGGAATGACATAAAAACTGAGAGAGAATAAATCCAGGAGAACTGTGACAACGAGATGCTTCAAGAAACCTACTGTTTAATTCAATAGCATGTGTCCTGAATAACATATGAGTGTAAAACCTGAATTGAAATGTTCATTTAGAAATCAGAAACAAAACACACCTTTAGAAGTTGAAATAGAAGACTTTATTGATTTTTAAATAATTTATAACTTTGAATGTCATACTGGTTCAAAACAACTGCAGCACATTCCTCTAGGGGGCAGTAATACTAGAGACTCAATGGAAGACTGCACAAGCGACTTTTGAAAGTCAACAGCGTGACTTCTGCATCACTTTTGACATTGAAAACTACTGTACAATGTTCTATAAGAAATCTGTAACAAGACACAGTCTTTGTAGCTGAGATAGAAGACTGTATTTATTTGAAACTAAATGATGTATTGGTTTAATTAGTGTGTGCTCTATAATAGTTCAGTGGCTAAAACCACCATCAGAATGTTCTTCTAGAGCCAGTAACAAGACACACACTTTGGATTTGAGAAAGAACACTGCATGCATTTTACATGAATTTCTTAACAGATGTGAATTTAGTTCAATAGCATGTATCCTGAATTACAAACTAGAGTAAAACCTGCAAGGAAATGTTATTTTAGGCCCAGGTAACAAGACACAGTTGTTGAAGTTGAGATAAAAGGCTTTATTGATTTGAAATGAATGTACTGTATACGTTTGAATGTTAACCTCAGTCAAAACACCTGCAGTATCTTCCTCTAGGGGGCAGTAACACTAGAGACTCGTTGGAAGGCTTTGTATCGATTTTTGAAAGTCAATAGCTTGAATTCTGCATCACTTTTGACAATGAAAACTACTGCAAAATGTTCCATCAGAAATCTGTAACAAGACACAGCCTTTAAAGGTAAAATAGAAGACTCTATTTATTCGAAACTAAATTATGTGTTGGTTTCGGTTTCAATAGTATGTGCTCTATAATAGTTCTGCGGCTAAAACCACCATCATGGTGTTTGCCTAATCTGAAACAAGACATTGGGCACACAAAGGCTTGAAACATACACACACAATTATTACCTGGGAAAACAAAATAAAATTTACACAGTGGAAAGAATAAAACTTAGGGTAATAACAATATTATAAATAAAAATAAAAAAAAATTATCAATCACAATCCCAAAAACTGTGTCCTATGACTAGGTCCTAAAACAACTGCTTTCAGTTGGTTTTACTATCATAAGTGATGCTGAACAACTCTGATGAGATTCAAATGTGTTAAAAAAAAATTTACACAATACATAGACTAATTTTTCATATCTAGAGGGTGTGTGTTGTTGCAGGCTCCTACAAGAAAGTTTAAGGTAGCCTTTATTTACACAACTAACCTGTAGCACATGACAAGTTATTGATATATTAAAAGAAACACGCTCATTGAAAACAAAGTTTTTTTTAACTCACCATGAAATGCTGTGCGTCCTTGTACTTCCTAGAATGACACATTAAAGTTGCATATAGAGTTTACACAAAACTTTAGGGCAAAACCTGTTATGGGGACGCAACAATTCTGACAATTCTCCCAAAGCCTCCTAAAGAGTGTGCGGTGTTACTTCCCCCAAAAGGAACATGTCGCGGTTTTTGCTCAGAGTTTGATATTCAAAATTCTTACATTCTCTAAAAATACACAGAGCACTCTATCTGAACTCTAAAGGGTGTGTTTTGTAACTGGCTTGGGGAACAACAATTTCAAGTTTGTTTTACTTCCAAGACTGACGATGAAGACATGATATTGACATTTTTGAAACAAACAAACCTTGCAAAGCCTTCTGAGGTGTGCTGTATGCTGCCGTTAGAGGAAGTTATTGCAATTGTTGAGACTGCGTTTGAAATTAAAACGTTTTATCAATTCAAAAATGCATATTTTTTCTTTCTGCCATTCTAAAGGGTGTGTTGCTACTGGCTACAAGAACAAATTGGCTATTTCAAAGTGGTTCAAGTCACAGAATTATAGTAGAAAACAAGATATTGCTGTAGAAATGAATGCATCAATTCAAGCAAATAAAATGTAAGGAAATCTCAATTAAATACAAATTATCAAGTTTTTGTTTTGTTACTGCCTGCAAGAACAACATTTTCATGCATGTTTTACTGTCTCATTTAATTTAGGCTACCTGCTATTGAATCAAATGTAATCAATTGTCTTTTAAAGTTATATGACAATAAATTAACCATTCTATCTCAACTCCAAAGGCTGAGTGAAGTTACTGTATTCTAGAAGAATATTCAGATATTGTTTTCAGTAACAGAATGTATAGTGTATTCTTTATTAAGTCATACTTATTAGAATCATCCCCACTCCTGTAGGAGGCAGTATATCATAATGGTGCAAACAATGCACATATCAATTGAAATGTTAGAAGAATTGCCAATTGTTTCACACATGTTCAAACATGGGTAGATACAGAAAAGGGCAAAAACTAAGAAACAAAGACCTATGGAAAGATGCTGGTGGGAGGGAAGCTGTTGTGAGAGCATTCATTTCTCACAATATAAGTAAAAAGAAAAAAATCACTAAAGAAACATGGTCAAACCTTGCCATTGATGTTTTTAAACAGAGCAATGAAAAACTCATCAAATGGCTAACGCTAATATGGAAAGGCAACAGGCAAGGTATACATACTGAAGTTCTTTGTAAAGGTAAGACATACTTAAATGTCTTTGGTACTGTTTTCATAATCATGAAAATACATGTTCCTAATTAATTCAGCTTATCTAAGTGTACTTGTCATGGCAGCTGTGTATTATACTGTAGTAATTTGGATTCAGCAACAAGGATGGTTTCAAATATGTTTTAGCATTTTTTGCCACTGAATGAAAAGATTGCTTAACTAAATGTTAAAATTAAATGTAGTCAAGTTCTTGTGTGATTACATACAAATTTGTCATTACAAGTTACAAGATTCTTGCACTGGAAATGATGATTATGTGTAATATGTGTAGCATGATGTCAGGTTCTGAAAAAATTACTAGGGGTATTAAACTTGGTTATGTTGAATTCTTGTACAGTGTTGGTAATGAGCACCTTGTGGGAAGAGATATATAGGGAAATGTTTAACTTGTTTATTTTCCCCATTTGTATGTTAATGTAAGTGTCTAATAAATTCCATTAATCAATTTCACAGCTTGACTGCATCTGAGCTATATGTTCTACAGAAGTAAACATGGCCCATTCTCAATTGTCTTTTCAGGCCAATAAATATCTCCGTAATGCACTAAGAGGCTTGTTTGATAGGCACATATTCCTATTTGGGTTATTCTAACTTGTAACGCGTGTTGTTTTTTGAGTAATTAGCTCTTATGTGTTAGGTATTGTAGAAGCACCAGTGTTTTATTTTTGGGTCACTTATTTTTAAACACAGTGCCTGACTTTGTTGTTTTTAGACATTATGTCCAAATTAATTGATCAAGAGTTACTTTTAGTGTCAGTTTATAATATGAAGGGTTCAAGGCTGTATGCAAGCAGACCATTTCAGAGCAGAAACTTGTCTTACTGTAAAGATACAAAAAGGGAACAAAATTCTCAAACCTGATATTTATTGCATGCACATAATACTTACCTACGTGGCTCCAAAAAAAAAAGAAAAAAAAAAAAAGGTTCTTTAAAGGTTCTTTACATGTAGTAATGGTTCTATCTAAAACCATAGCATCCCGAAGATCTATTTAATGCTGAAATGGTTCTTTGTATTAGAGTTTATGGTTCTTTATGCTTTTAGTTTTTCTAATCCGTAATTGTCAAAGCACCTCATTACTGATTTTCTCAGCTATTCAACTACACAAACTGTGGGCACATTCTCAACAGGTAAATTATTTATTTCAATTTATATACATTATAATGTTCAAATTGTTACTGGTTGCCTACTAATCATGTCTTTTTCTCTCTTTAAGAGAACATGTAAGTGTGACAAGCTCGGTTCAGTAAGTAACAAAAGTAATTAATTTATGGTCCATATTGTTATTTTTTATTGTATTTTTCCTGTATTTATATAGTACTTGGGTTTATGCATACACATACTCGGTCACAACTGTTCTATGACATTAATTTTCTTTTTTTCTTTTTGCTTTTAACATTGTAAAGCAGTCACATACTACTTTTGGCCTTCATAAACTATGTTTTTACATAAATGGAAGGAGACACATTATAACTCTAAACTCAGTTCTGTATTTCAGATGCCGTCACATCGTTAAACATCGTCTGCAGAGAGAAACTGCCACTAATTCAAAAGAACATACACATAATGATGTACGTAAACGCATCATAAAAGGAATTATGAAATACAGAATTTTACTATAACTTGGTCTTCATTACAATGTTTGCTGCTTTGTTTTACTTAAGTATTTATTTATGTTCAATGTCATTATGTTACAATTTCACATGTCAAGACAAAATAAACTACTTAATTACCACGGCATGTTGTGGTTTTTATGTACAGCCTTATTAAGGAAGTCTGGGCATCTCTGCTTTAGACTGCTGCCCCCGCGACCCGGCCCCAGATAAGCCAAAGAAGATGGATGGATATTGTAATACAAGGCAGATAGAGGGATATAAAATAATATATATACTATATTACACTATAATATTACTCACATTTCACTGCTGGTTATATATGCTCTATATAATTGTGTATGTGACAAATAAAAGAATCTTGAATACACATAATATTAATAATACAAATATGTCTAATCTTAATATTTAAATCACACTAATCTTAATAAACTAAAACCATTAGAAAGGTTATTTATAACACCATTAAGGTGCTATATAGCATATATCTATAATGGAAAGCATGATTCTTTATGGATCCCTTTAGAAAGAGTTCTATGTAGCACCAAAAAAAGGGTTCTGCTATTGATACAAGCACAAAAAAACTTTTTTGGTAGTATTTAGAGCCATGTTTCTTAACCCTCAAATATCCTTCGTATAGCAGCCTTTAATTGGACCTTCTCGGATAAATTTGGGCACGAAGGTCACAGACGTGATCATAATTTCTAGTTTAAATAAATGTCATCACTACATTTGATAATATACAAATATATCAATTGGTTAATTTGTTGTAATTTCTTTGGTGCATTCCAAAAAATATTCATTGAACTGACAAAATTTATGTAGGCATGTAAGGTGTGTTGCTGCAATCAATTTATTTTAGCTACATTTAGATTAACAAATGTAGTTTACTTATTTTCAACTTTTTATTTTTAAATATAGCTCAAATAAATAGTTTGCAACCACTCACTCATCTTTTTTGGTGCCGTCCAAAACTAAACTTTTGCGACTTTGGTGACATCTAGTGACATATGATGGCACTGAAATCTAAAATTATCATAAATATCTGTAGGAAGCAATGACTGGATATAGGCTAAAATCTATAAACAATTGTTGTAATGAACTGAACCTCATAAGGTTTAACATTTATTTTATCCAAAAATTATGCCTTTGTTCTGTTGGACAAAAAACAAGATATTTTGAAGAATGTTGGTAATCACACAGTTGACGTTAGCCATTGACTTCCATATTATTTTTGTTGTAGTATTAAATTTTGAGCAGATGTTCATTTTGGGTGAAATGTCCCTTTAAAAGTCACATGATGTGAACTGTACTTCATTATAATATAATAATGCAACTACTTAGATTTAAAACCATACAATTGGTATAATTATACTGAAAAAATATTAATCTTAATTACTATTATTATTACTATATTTTAGAAAACACAGATGGACAACAAGCTGCAGAGATCCCTCACCAGAATGAGACACAACCACAAACAAATGAGCCAACAGAACACATTGTTTTGGAGAAGCAAACACTTACTGAAAATATAGATGAACATCACTCCATACAAAATACAAATGAATTGGATTTAACATCAAAAAGCATGGACAGTGATTTCGTGTCAGTGTCCTCATACTCTGAAAATGAGGACAAAAGGGAACGTGAAAAAGAAACAGGAACAGAACCAAAATAATGAAGAGTGGAGGGCCACAACACCAGGTCCAAAAAAATTCAGTATAGAAATAAAATGGGAAAACTGGAAAAAAATAAAGCCACTGCCTGGTTCAAACCAACTCCAGAGACCATGGACAGATATGCTTTATAAAGAATTTAGTCAAGTCAATCCTTGTTGTGTTTTGTGCTTTAAGTATCAATCAATTCAGTTGGGGACTAATTTCAAGTGTCCTTCTGGCATTCAACAAAGAAAGCATTTTGCTGTATTTACAACGAGCCCACCGCATTGTTTTGAACAAGGCAAGCAGTGGTGATCTTCAATTTGCAGTCTTACATCTTTGCTCTTCACATATTGTTAAGGCAGTGTGTCAGGCATTTTCAAGAAAGACTGACAACAAGGCTTTAAAGGAGTATGCCACCTACTGCTTTGCCTTGTTGTTAAACAGCACACATCTAGAAGAGGCAACAGCTGTATTTGAAGATATGGCTGTTCTTTTCACATCAGAAGAGGAGACCGACGTGGTGAATACAGCCAAAACTGCCCTGGATCTAAAAATAATGAAGAACACAATTAACCTTTATGAGGCACAAACGATACCAGAGGCAACAGAAACAGATGGAAATGTAACTTCAGTGTGTGGCAGATCACCATTTACATCACTGTTCACTGCAGTTTTGAACAGAGCCAAGAGCCTCCACTTCAGTAGCAAGACAGGGGGAAAAAATACCTTTTTAGAGGCTCATTATGCAGCTCATTATGCAGGCCTTTGTCTTCTCAGGTGTAAATCACAATGATATTCATGGTAGTTGACGCCTACTCGCATATGACTTTTACCAACAAAAAGTGTCTTAGAAAATTTAAATCAATATATTGTTTTCTGTGAATGAGTAAACAAGATGATTTTCACATAATTTAGAAAGAAAAATTCTAGGCTACAAGCTCCAGTTCTCAACAATCTCGGGAACCAATGTTATGTATGTGTTTTATCGCCTTATTCAAGTAATTTAACATTTTTAGTTTTTCACTAACCATGCATAACATTTTTTTTCTCAAAAATACAATCATGTACATGCATGCATTTCACATATTATTATAGCCCAGTTTGTGCTGATTACAGTGATATTAGACTTTACCCATTTAGATATTTATAAGAAACTGAAAAAAGCACAAATATCAGGGCATGACAAAACTTCTCCAGGCCCCAAAAATACCCTTAGACTCCAGAGGGTTAAGGATGCTGTGTTTAACAATCCAAAACCACTGTTCCACATGACAGTTACTTTCCCTTGTTTTGGATTGTTGGCTGACTGTAGCTGTGCTGATTTCAGAAAACAGGCTAAGATCCCCAAGAAGAACTCCACTCCACAGCGGGAAGATACTCATGTAGTTGTTCATGAGGAAGTCGATGAGCTCTGGACAGAAAAAGGTATTTTTTCCCCCTGTCTTGCTACTGAAGTGGAGGCTCTTGGCTCTGTTCAAAACTGCAGTGAACAGTGATGTAAATGGTGATCTGCCACACACTGAAGTTACATTTTCATCTGTTTCTGTTGCCTCTGGTATCGTTTGTGCCTCATAAAGGTTAATTGTGCTCTTCATTATTTTTAGATCCAGGGCAGTTTTGGCTGCATTCACCACGTCGGTCTCCTCTTCTGATGTGAAAAGAACAGCCATATCTTCAAATACAGCTGTTGCCTCTTCTAGATGTGTGCTGTTTAACAACAAGGCAAAGCAGTAGGTGGCATACTCCTTTAAAGCCTTGTTGTCAGTCTTTCTTGAAAATGCCTGACACACTGCCTTAACAATATGTGAAGAGCAAAGATGTAAGACTGTAAATTGAAGATCACCACTGTTTGCCTTGTTCAAAACAATGCGGTGGGCTCGTTGTAAATACAGCAAAATGCTTTCTTTGTTGAATGCCAGAAGGACACTTGAAATTAGTCCCCAACTGAAGTCCGTCTCCACTTGATGGACATGGCATGATGTTATTTGACCAAGAGCCCTTAATGTTTCCATCAGCCTGGTATTGGTGCTGATGTGTTTCTGGACTTGTGATGGCTGTGGCAGGTCTTTAGGTGGGTCAAAGTATTAGGTCTTATGTTTGTCCTGTTTTCTTGCCCAAGCCCATTCTTCTTTCTGGCTTTTCTTTAGGTTCTGGATCACGGTAAGGCAGTAACAGATTGTGGTTAAGTGTTTAATATGCCTCGGTGGGATCCATACATATTCTGTATGAAGTCAACAGGACACAGGTCCCCCCTTTTTTTTTTTTTTTTTTTTTTTACAAAAAGGTTACTCCGTTTAACAATCCAAAACCACTGCTCCACATGACGGTCTCATGAAGATGCTCATGTAGTTGTTCATGAGGAAATCGATGAGCTCTGGACAGAATTATTATTTTTTTTGTTACAGGTGTGGAGGCTGGTGGCCCTTTCCAAAACTGCAGTAATTGTTGATGTAATGGTGATCAGCTTGATGTACCTGGCATGATTGTCATTTGGACAAGGGTCAAAGTGTGAACCACCTCAGGAAGGGATGGGGGTTTTATTGTTATTAGCATTGATGTCAACACGAGCCAACAGCCACATTTTAATTGGTGGACATGAATTTGATTTTAAATAAGAATCATTTGGAATTTTTTTTTTTTTTTATTGAATGAACTTTTATCAAAATACTATTTTTAAATCTAATTTTAATGAGTTTGAGTATCGTTTTTATTAAGCTGAACTGACCGCATTTTAATGTTGTAACATGCATTTTTAACTTAAGCACATTATGTAGCCTAGTGCTCTTTGCCAAGTCATCTGAAATGAGGACATTAAAAAAAAAAAAACTTAAACATCCCAATTCCTGGAAGCACAAGAGCAAAGTAGAGCACTCTCTTGAGTTACTGTGAATTTGGGAAACCATACTATTGGCTGCAATCTATGCAAACTGTGACTGTTGGTTTTTATGTGTTTGGGGTTGTGATTAATTGATTACATGTCCAGCAAATGGGACTCAGTGGATGGATTTGTGAGGGACCATAATTTCATTTTTATTGAATTTTAAATCCCTTTCCATTTCACTTTCCACCTAATCCACCAAAATCACCTTCAATCTCATTTAATTTTAAATCCTCCTATCACAGGCCAGGAGTGCGTTTCCCAAAAGCAGGTAGCTAGGTTACATTCTGCTCAGTTGGTAACAATGGAACTTGCCAGCATTGTTACTTTTGGGAAACTCACCCCAGAATGCCCTGTGAAATCCTCTTTCGGTTCCTCCTTCCTAATCCAGACTTGATTTATTGAGATTTTTATTTATTTTTTACATCATTTTAAATGAGTTCTGTAACATTTTAATTTAATTTATTTGTCTTATCTGCTTTAATGTTTTTCCTATTGAGTGGTAATTACTGAATGATTGATTTTAGAGTTTTTATTTTAGTCCCTTGCTTTTATTGTGATTCTTATCTGTTGCGATCTAAAGAACTTTGAATTAAAATTGTATGAAATGTGCTATACAAATAAACTTGCCTTTTTATGAGTTCTTAATAACTTTGAATATTTTAATCTGTTTAAGCTGTATTAACATTTAATTACTCAACAAATTAACGGTTTAAATACTAATTTGTTTTAATACTATTTTAAAAGGCTAACATGTAACAGTATATTCTGCTTTAATATTTTTCTTAATTACATTTGTCTTACTGAATGTAATTTTAATTTTGGTTCTAATGGCTAAACTATTTCTGTAACTTACCTGTATTACATGACATTTTCATTTAATGAACACAATTTTACAATTTTAAATGCTTTTAAATCATCATTAAAACGTTAATAACTTGTTTTAATGACATGCTAAAAGTCTTTATCAGGTTTGTGCTACACTGCCACACAACATATAAAGATGGTATATGTGCTCTGTAGAAAGGCCTGATATGTGTAAATTACAGTCTTTTAGCCTAGTTTGAAATTCTAAGCGGTTTTGAACCAGTCAATGTCTTTATTTTCCTCTCCTCAACTGTCATTCCCAAACAGATTTTTTTTTTTCTTTTTTCTTGGGGGTTTTCATTTATTGTGGACTCGTCACTTTCATTTTAACTGAAAGTTGTGCAAGTTTTAAATTCCATCTGTGAGATGGGTATTGTTTTCAAAATGCAACTATTTTCTACTGTTATTTTGTTAGGCTACAGGCCAGTTTATTTACTTAACATCAGTTGAGAAATATTAATGTTGTAATGACCTTAATATTAAAGGTTTCAAGGCAAATGCATGTAATGTTTGATCATGCCTGATTTATTTTATCCCATGTGAAATAAAGTCCTTTTTGTACCAGAATCCTTCCAAACATGTTCTCCTGTCTTCACTTTTTTGGTATAATTGATAATGCACAACGGAGATTAAATGTTAAGTTACTTCACGCTTAGGAATTTGTGTATATATCCATCTATACCTTTGTGATTGTGTTCCATATTCTGAAAATGAAATTTTGATAACCAATGTAAATCAAATGCAAAATACACAAACCAGTAGCAAGAGTCATCTTTGAAAGTGGACATAGAACTTAAGAGTTTATTGAAGAAAGATTTCTCAATTTTTCCAAAGTTGTAGAAAATTAGTAAGAGGATCCAGCATAAAACTGCAGTATAACTTAAAATCATGGATGATATTTTGTATATATTCTGATAGGTCAACATTACAGATACTTTTAGCAACATCTGAACATGGTGTTCTATTATTGATGCAGATGTGATTGTCTTTCGTCACAATAAATTCACATCCTTGGACAACTTTGAAGGGTTGTAGGCCAGTCATACATTTTGTGAGGTTACTTCTCATCTCATCCCAGATGTTGATTCTCTGTTGAGTTTCCTTTGGTATGATCACATGACCAAGATACTCCTAAACCACCCCTGTAAACACATAGATAAAACACAGGTGATGTAGTCTCCCTCCAAGTTTAAGTCATAGCCAGTCACTGGAACAGAGCATATGTTATCAGAGAACATTAGAGTTGACCAACTTCTGCTTATGATTTAATGTTACATTTTAAACTAAAACTAAGTATGCAGTTCAGATGAGTACTATTCAAGTGTTAATAGATACATTGTGTATTATTGACCTTCATGTCCTTATGGCAGAATTGCATTTACAAGTTTTATACAGCTAAACCTGAATAGGAACAAAACATCAAAATGTAAAAATATTGATTAATTTGATTATTTGGTGATACAATCAATTAAAAAACATATTAAGCCTGGCTTCCAGAGAATAAATATGCAACTGCTTTTGCATTCCTGACATAGGACAGACCCTCTGTCATTTCTTAGATATCAATACTGCCGCTGCCTAAAACATACATATAACAATGCATGCAATGGATTTGTATTCATCATATTGTAAAAGAAGAGGAGACTTTAAATCTACCCCCTTAGAACACTTTCTGTTCAGTTAAGTTTAATGTATTGCTGTAATAAATAATTACATACCATGTCTTCTGTAGTTTTGTGGCTACACCAGCATCAAAATGTTACTCTAGTAACAAGATACACCCTTTGAAATTAACTGTACATAAAAAATATATATGTTTAATTGTTTTAATAGCATGTCTTTTTCCATACAATTATAAAAGAGAAAGAAAGAAAGAAATGGATTAGGCCAAATGCATTCAGGTCTTTTTTTTTCTTCCGGAAAGGTGTGCCTTCAGTGGCTTCTATGCCTTATAATATAGCTAGTACAGTAACTACTATTGCTATTTTTTTATTTCAGATATTTACGATTAAGTTGAACAAGGAGCGTTATGAGTTAGATATTTTGTGTGTACTTTTCAAATATCCTGGGGCGTAATTTTTCCTTTTATTTAACTATGCAAAACAATCCGATTGGGAGTCATTGACCATTTTTAAGATTTCCATGTACTTTGTAGATGATCCCTAAATAGCCTAGGCAATAGCTCATCACTGATATAGCGTTAATGCGTTGCGACAAATCGAGGCAGATTTAAAAAACTGAACTGCAATCTGTGTTCAGTTGTACGTTCTGCTACTTTCCAAATAAGACCGTTTTTATACAGTTATACGCTACCATTAATAATCTATTAATTTTTTTGCCGGCTGAATATCTGTCTAACATCGAATGTCCAACGTCAAACCAACTTTATATCGGTCTGAGTTTGAGTTTTCACACAGTACTGAGTGTTTAATATCTGTTTTGACTCGTTTAAACGAAAGGAGGTAGACAGTTAACATTTGTAACAAGTGAACTGATTATTAATTGTTCTGTTTATGGGAAACAAGTTCAGTTGAGAGTCATTTGGGTACAAACGTAATGCTGCGTTCCAGGAAACCCGTGTTTTTCCAACCTTCTTACCGTGAAAATGCACCAGAACGACAGTCAAACCAGTAACTTCTAGTGACGGGTCATTCTTAAACGATTCATTAATTTAGAACTAATCTTTAATGTGATTTGGGAAGAACGAGTCATCTCGGGGAGTGATTCGTTCATTCGCGCATGCGCAAAATACACAGACCCTAAGCGTTACCAGAGAATGTATTATATGGGCGTAGACAGACTCTGGCGTTACCAATGCAGTCTGAGCCTGAAAGATAATTGATTAGTCTATAATTATTATTAATGGCAAGGTACCAAAGATAAAATTACAGAGAATGTCAATATTGCATACAAAGAGGTGACATTACATGCAAAGCACCATTTACAGACGTATGTGAACATAATAACTACACAAATAAATAATACTAAACGAAAGCTTTAACAATATAAATAAAAATAAATAAGTAAAGATTTTTTGGTTTTGGAAATTGGAAACCCACTGATAGATATATATAAGGATTCTAATGAGTGAATTTAATAACTTCTAGTGATGAAAATAATAACTGCACCTGTTTGTAAAGAAGCTTGTAAATTAATTGATCTATCAAATGCTGTTGTCACGTGACAAAAGACAAAATACTAGTCAGTTAAAGAGTAATTTCTGTTTCCCAGTGAGAACCAATTGAGTGATTCATTGTATTTGAGGTAACTGACATTTAACTAATAATTCAATTATTTGTGGTGTCTGTGAAGGAAATCAATTCATGGGTTATAACTTTGAATATTAAATACTGATATTAAATTCTAAGAGTAGATTTTAAACACTTTATGGTTAGTTTTTGACTCTTAAACTCCTCCTTGTCAGGTGACTCATGAAAGTGAAACTATTACAGCGGGTCTGTTTTATCGTATGAGGAAGTGAACTACATTAAGAGAGAAAAACACAGTGAGTATCACGATTTAACAATCATCTTTGATAGCCAAATCAATCCTGACTGGTTTACAGTGAAGTACAACAACAAGCAGTGTCAGATATTTGTTTAAATGACATTAGGAGATAAAACACAGAGTCTGTAAATCGTCATATTAAACTTTTACTTTCATTTTAACACAGTGTTTGTCTGAATTAGTTATGCAGTTTGTGTATAATTTGATTCTGTGTAAATGTGAAGAATACACTTTTCAAGTCAGTACTGATGTCTGACTACTGAGATTGATTAATCTCTGATTCATAACTGACTCTGTGATCAACATCTGGATCTGCTTTTAGATGAAACCATGGTCTCCAGAATGAATCTCTCTGAAGAACATGACACACAGATAAAGACAGTCAAGAGGTGAGAAAACCTGAAATGTTTCACATTTATAATGTTCAGAAACGATAAATGCACACTACAATATCATTTTCATTTATAGTCTGATTCAGCATTTTGAATCAGATTTATCTGAACACATGGATGTGTCTGTGAGGAAAAACCCAGCGATGGATGTTTCAGATCTCTGCAGAGAGGAAGACTCTTCTGTTGAGTCCAGGTGAGATATTATGAGTCTCATATTTACTGTAGATGTGGTGTGTTATGGATATTGTCACCAGCTGTCTCTGTTGCTGCTGGATGTGTCTGTGTCTTTATCTATATGTGTGTATTGGTTCATTTTATTCTGTAATATATGAATGAAAAGAGCACATGGGGCAGATTCCTTTTATTCATAGAAAAATAATACTTTAATCTTTTAACTCTCAAGTAACAACAGACTCCTCAAGTGAAAGATGAACATTAAAGGGAGATTGAAACAGTGAATGTGTGTCTGTCAGAGCAGAGTGAGATTTACAGAAACAGTTTGTATTTCTGTTATATTTCAGTCTGTGTCAGAATGAATCTCCTGAACCCAGCTGTGTGTCCATCAAGAGTGACCAGTCAATGGGTCGAATAATTAAATTCAGCTTGGGAGACACATCTGCTGATCTGAGGTGTTGTGTAGTTTACAGTAATGAGAAATATATATGATATTTATGATGTTCATTAATTTACCGATGTGTATTAAATACATTACATGTTAACAAAAATATTTAATATTTGTTTCACTACAGTCAAAAACACAAAGGACCGGAATCACATACAGCAAAGAAGAACATAATAGACTCCATTTTCAAGGTTGGTTTTGTGAGTGTGTCAGCACAATAACCCTCAAGGTAAAAGTATTAACTATAATACACTATAAAGCAGATCAATGTCCACTAAAGTAGAGAAGATGAATCCATATGTAACCTGACTGCTGCACAAAGATGAACATCAATCTAACAAACAGCCAATCCAGTCAAACTCTCTCTTTTAACCTCAGTATCTGTAGACGCTGATGTTTGAGCATACAGTGAAGTTATTAGCAGGTCTGATATAATTCAGTGATGTTTATTAATATTCATGCTTTAACTCTTGTGTATTGATCCTTTGGTTCACCTTCTCTGTGACAGAATGCAGGTTTATTGTTTGAATATTTATATTGATTTCAGGAGCTTGAGCACAAAATCATCTCTGAGTTAAAAAGCTTTAAGAGACTACTGAGTTCAGATTACCCAGAATGCTCTGAAAGAGACCGTTATGTTGATGAGGGTCATAACAGAGTCAGAGAGGGTCTTCTGAAGGTCACACTGCTCCTCCTGAGGAAGATGAACCAGACAGACCTCGCTGACACACTACAGACCAGTAAGAGCTCTGGATCAGCAGATTATAGCCTGTGTTTTTATTATCAGCCTTCTGTCTTCAGTCACTAATGTTCCTGAATGTCACGACACAATCTAATATCTAACAAATCAAACCTAAAAATACATTTCTAAAATATTGCTCTGCGAATAACAACAATTATTTCCTTTGCTCAGAACTGATGCCTGTGTATCAACAAAAACTCAGATCCAGACTACAGGATAAATATCAGAGACTCAGTGAAGGACTGTCCAATCATGGAGACTCAACACGTCTGAATGAGATCTACACAGAGCTCTACATCACAGAGGGAGGCAGTGGAGAGGTCAATAATGAACATGAGGTGAGACAGATTGAGACAGTGTCCAGGAGACCAGAGACACAGGAGACACCAATCAACTGCAATGACATATTTAAACCCTCACCTGGACAAGACAAACCCATCAGAACTGTGCTGACTAAAGGAGTCGCTGGAATTGGAAAAACAGTCTCTGTGCAGAAGTTCATTCTGGACTGGACTGAAGGAAAAGCCAATCAGGACGTTCATTTTATATTTCCACTTCCTTTCAGGGAGCTGAACTTGATACAGAAACATCTCAGTCTTGTGGATCTTCTAAACCACCTTCACACAGAAACCAAAGAATTAAAGTCAGCAGATTATGAGGACTACAAAGTCATGTTCATATTTGATGGTCTGGATGAGTGTCGACTGCGTCTAGATTTCCAAAACAGTCGGAGCTTGTCTGATGTGACAGAATCAGCTTCAGTGGATGTGCTGCTGACCAACCTCATCAAGGGGAACCTACTTCCTTCTGCTCTCCTCTGGATCACCTCTCGACCAGCAGCAGCCAATCAGATCCCTCCTGAGTGTGTCCACCAGGTCACAGAGGTACGAGGATTCAACGACCCTCAGAAGGAGGAATATTTCAGGAAGAGAATAAATGATCGGAGTCTGGCTGAGAGAATCGTCACACACATCCGATCATCAAGAAGTCTGTTCATCATGTGTCACATCCCAGTCTTCTGCTGGATTTCAGCCGCTGTTCTGGAGAGGATGATGGGTAAAGCAGAGAGTGCAGAGATCCCCAAGACTCTCACACAGATGTTCACACACTTCCTGATCTTTCAGACCAAACTGAAGACACAGAAGTATGATGGGAAATATGAAATCAATCCTGATCAGGCTAGAAAGACTATTCTGTCTCTAGGAAAACTGGCTTTTGAACAGCTGGAAAAAGGGAACCTGATCTTCTACGAGGAGGACCTGAAAGAGAGCGGCATTGATGTCAGAGAAGTGTCCGTGTACTCAGGAGTTTGTACCCAGATCTTCAGAGAGGAGTCTGGACTGAAGCTGGAGAAGGTGTTCAGCTTTGTTCATCTGAGTATTCAGGAGTTTCTTGCTGCTTTATTCAAGCTGCTGTCCTCTTCTGAACTAAACACAGGACTGAAGAATGAGTTCAGGTCACCAATGATCAGTTTACTGAAGAGAGAAGTGGACAAGGCCTTACAGAGTGAGAACGGACACTGGGATCTTTTCCTCCGGTTCCTTCTAGGTCTCTGTCTAGAGTCTAATCAGACTCTCTTACAAGGCGTCCTGAGAAAGACAGTAAGCAGCTCTGATATCAATCAGGAAACAGCTGCATACATCAAACAGAAGATCAGGGAGAATCCCTCTCCAGAGAAATCCATCAATCTGTTCCACTGTCTGAATGAACTGAATGATCGTTCACTAGAGCAGGAAGTACAAACATACCTGAGCAGAACAGGTATTGATCGTCTCTCTGGAGTCTCTCTGTCTGCTGCTCAGTGGTCGGCTCTGGTGTTTGTGCTGTTGAACTCAGAAGAAGATCTGGATGAGTTTAATCTGAGGAAATATGATCGATCAGAAGAATGTCTTCTGAGGCTGCTGCCAGTGATCAAAGCATCTAGAAAGATTGAGTGAGTATTTTACAGTGTCTTTGTTTTATTTACTTTATTTTATACAGTAGGCCTGTGTTTCTCTTCACTGTTTCTGTATATTTTGAGATCTTTCTTATTTGACACACACAGCTAACATCACAGATCGCTCTACTAATGATCTGATGAGTTGAATCAAGTGTGTTTGATAAGAGAGATTCATCCAAACTCTGCAAAGTTGAGGTGTCTTCAGGAACAGGGTTGTGACTCTGATTTTACGAATATTGGATTGAGATCATCATCAATCACTTAAAAGTTGCATTCAGGTTTGTTGGAATAAGTGAAAATAACTCAATTTCAATCTAATAATTCATGAAGTAGCCAGCTATGAGGTCACCGAGGTCCGGACCTGGGTAAATTTTTCATGTTCGAAAATTACATTTGTTCTCCGATTGACTAATTTGCTGCTAAACTCCTCATATGAATGTCTGCATGTATAATTCATGATGTTTAGCGGCCGTTGTGATCACTGCGAGACTCTTCTGAAGTGAACGATGTCTACAGAGATTTGTGAGTGAGCGAGATCCAGCTATTATAAGCGTTTTTGACTTGTTTTTGCACTAAATGTAACACTTTAGAAACTTAATAAAGTAGGAAGTTGCGGTTTAGGGTCAGCGATAACTTCATTTGATCTAATTTCCAAAATATTAGAAATAATTTTGGTTTATTTTATTTATTGATATGTTTTTTGTTTATTTTAATTGCAACATCTGGCAACATTGCATCCCCGGCATAATCTGGCAGTTTTCAAAAAAAAAGCAGCAGCTTTATCTATAGATAAAAGTGCAAATATCTATAGATTCTATTCATACAATGTTAAAAAGGCAGGATTTTCTGCTATTTATATTACTTAATGCAAATAGAGGCAATTATCTGCACCTCAGTATTGTAGTGTATTATAAAATAGTATGCAATAATAACTTATATTATTATATTAATAAATGATTGAGCATAAATTTTAATTTTAAAATATTAAATGGACGTCATCTTATTGGGACAATAAACCCCAATTTACCCTGACCCTACCCGATACTTTTTCAACTTTTTGATTATTTCCTTCATTTTCTTTCAAAATAAATGCATTTCTGATGTAGCCCGGGGCGATCGCGTCAGAAAGAACATGACAGGGATTTTATCATCTGCATCACTGAAGCAGATCAAGAATCAGATATCTTTAGTCATTTTTAACAGCTGATTCACATGTTGTGGGGCAGAGCTAGTTTAAGTAGCCTCTGTGAACAAGGTTCGCTATCCTCAATCCCAAATGCAAGCTGAAAGATATTATTTGACTTTTTAATCTACACCACTGCTTTTACTTAACTACATTTCATAAAACATATCATTACTCCTTATAATATATCACGTGCTCTGAGACGCAGAAGCGGTGTCTGATTCAAGAACGAACTGATTATTTTACTGTCTATGCTTAAACCGCACCAAAAGATTCATTCAGGAATTAGAATGATTCGATTGCAGCTGTTCTCGAGTCGACAACTCACTGATTCAAATGAACCGTTTATTGCGAGTCTCCAGTGAACTGAATTCACAACCGGGAGATCTTGTGAGCGCGCGACTGATGCTGCTAAAAGTAAGTTATTAATGTTGAATTATAGGATTAATTATTGAAACTGAAAATCATATTTAGGTCAAAACTGTTAGTTGTTTGTGAGGTAAATCTGCTGTAAAGAGTGATCTATTCAAGCTCACTGAAAATGCGTGAAGTCAGACACATCAATCAGTGTCACTCATGTTTTAGGTAAAAAAAAATAAAAAAAATAACACGACACATTAAAATAACACAAATTAACGACCACAGCTTTATTAGCCCTATGTGACGTCTGTTTTCATATTGTTTATCAACAGTATACATTTTTAAATAGTTTGGATTAACTAGCCGAGTAGACGGATATGAATGTTTCTTCATAACCAAACTGAAGGAAATATTGTTAGCTGATGCTAACTGTCAAGCTAACAAGCTTGCTGGTGCTTAGTTAAGGTAATCTTTAGATATAAAGTTCAAGTATTTTTATTGAACCATCTAGATAGATTAGATCTGGGGGAAAAGACGGGATGTGATGTTCAGAACATGGTAACTACAGTCAGTGGTTAAATTGGCTTTTGTAGGGAAGGGGAGCCCTTATTTACGTCACCATTAAAGATCGCGCCATGAAATGACTTAATGTGTTTTACACCAAAGGGGCTATTTTTACAGTACAATGCATTATGAAACAACCCGAACAACACTTGTGCAGACGTGTGACGTGTGCAGACATAACAGTTTACACTTTAAATACATCATTTACTTATTCACATACTACAATTCATGCATTCATCAGCTTCCAAATAGGAGTAAATGCAGGCTCCTCTGGTTTATGCTGTCTTTGTATACAGACAGCACGGTCTGCTGACCTCCTTGTCATCACACACTTCCTAACAAACTGAGTTGGGTTACACATCTCTAGTGGTGGACCCACTAACTTTACCAACATCAAAGAGGACACATTGACAATCTTCAGCTGATTTCTCAGTGGTGTAACAATAATATTCATCGCTGAAAATCCCCTTTCACATTCAACTGTGCTCACAGCCAGTGTATCTACTGTGTGTTTTAATTTCAGAAGACCCTCTTTAATTGCCATGTTTGGGTTTTCCTTGTAGTCCCTGAAACCTTGTTTGACACTACAGTAGTCCATTGGCAGACTATCACACAGCTGCCTCAATTCTTGTTCTCCATACAGCTGTGGCACTGGAGAGGGCCAGGTGTCAGGTGACAACACATTTATTTGATCAAAAAGCTCTGGGACCATCCTGGACTGCATGCTACAACTGAGTGCATGAAAACACTTTTCCTGATTGATTTTTATGATTAAACCACATTAAGCTTTTCCCTCACAACAGGCTCTAATGAAGCAGACACGTGTAATGTCAGATAACATTGTAACGTCGAATTGTAAGACGCGTCAGGCTGTTCAGTCACTGTCTCTGTGTAGTCTTGATAATTATCCAGTCTCATATGCCATGTATTTACCAGGAAATGAAAAATAATTCAAGTGGAATAACAATATCTGGTGCTGAAGGAGACGGAGCTGAGCTCAGGCCCAATTTAACCTGTGACTCCAGTAATTATCAAAGTGTGAAGTGATGCCCTCTGGGGGCGTTTGGCCAGGGCTGTTTTTACACCACATACAAGGTTTGAAAGGAAACAACAATCATTATTATTTTATTATAATTATATTTTCATTAAAATGTTTCTCCTAACTTCAGGCCTTATTCTCATGTCAGATATAACTGTGATGTTCTGCAAAACAACAAACTTTAAAACCCTTTTTTCTTCCTGGTGAAGATCAGATGGTCAGATCTGTTTTCTCTCAGGTACATC